>NW_026893097.1:25000-27500 GCF_033815535.1 Pezoporus flaviventris | reverse complement strand
GAAGAGCCAGGAGGGAAAGCATGTGCTGGGCATCTTCAGCACACAGTCAGCTTTGCAACGGTGTCACCATCATTGCTGTCGCTCCTCGCTTTCATACCTAAAGGTCCATTTGAATGCACCCTCTTCGGAGCTTGCTCTCGGCTGCCCAGCTGCACAGTGAGTAGAGCACGAACAGTTGCCGTCTGCTCCCACAATCGAAGAGCCAGGAGGGAAAGCTGGTGAAAGCTTAGGGTTAGGGTTAGGGTTAGGGTTAGGGTTAGGGGTTAGGGTTAGGGGTTAGGGTTAGGGTTAGGGCTAGGTTTAGGGGTTAGGGTTAGGCTTAGGGTTATGGTTAGGTTTAGGGTTAGGGTTAGGGTTAGGGGTAGGGTTAGGGTTAGGGTTAGGGTTAGGGTTGGGTTAGGGTTAGGGTTAGGGTTAGGGTTAGGGTTGCCGTCTGCTCCCACAGTCGAAGAGCCAGGAGGGAAAGCATGTGCGGGGCATCTTCAGCACACAGTCAGCTTTGCAATGCTGTCACCATTATTGCTGTCACTCCTCGGTTTCATACCTAAAAGTACATTTGAATGCAACCTCTCCAAAGCTGCTTCTCAGCTGCCCAGAAGCTCAGCGATTAGTGCACGAACGTCTGGCCTCTGCTCCCAGCGCCGAAGAGCCAGGAGGGAAAGCATGTGCTGGGCATCTTCAGCACACAGTCAGCTTTGCAACGGTGTCACCATCATTGCTGTCGCTCCTCAGTGTCATACCTAAAGGTCCATTTGAATGCACCCTCTTCGGAGCTTGCTCTCGGCTGCCCAGCAGCACAGTGAGTAGAGCACGAACACTTGCCGTCTGCTCCCACAATCGAAGAGCCAGGAGGGAAAGCTGGTGCTCTGAATCTTCTGCACACAGTCAGCTTTGCAACAGTGCCTCCATCATTGCTGTCGCTCCTCACTTTCATACCGAGAAGTTCATTTGAATCCAACTTCTCTGCTCGTTGCTCTTGGCTGCCCAGCAGCACAATCAGTAGAGCACGAACGTCTGGCCTCTGCTCTCAGAGCCGAAGAGCCAGGAGGGAAAGCATGTGCTGGGCATCTTCAGCACACAGTCAGCTTTGCAACGGTGTCACCATCATTGCTGTCGCTCCTCGCTTTCATACCGAAAGGTCCATTTGAAAGCGCCCTCTTCGGAGCTTGCTCTCGGCTGCCCAGCAGCACAGTGAGTAGAGCACGAACGGTTGCCGTCTGCTCCCACAGTCGAAGAGCCAGGAGGGAAAGCATGTGCTGGGCATCTTCAGCACACAGTCAGCTTTGCAACGGTGTCACCATCATTGCTGTCGCTCCTCAGTGTCATACCTAAAGGTCCATTTGAATGCACCCTCTTCAGAGCTTGCTCTCGGCTGCCCAGCAGCACAGTGAGTAGAGCACGAACAGTTGCCGTCTGCTCCCACAATCGAAGAGCCAGGAGGGAAAGCTGGTGCTCTGAATCTTCTGCACACAGTCAGCTTTGCAACAGTGCCTCCATCATTGCTGTCGCTCCTCACTTTCATACCGAGAAGTTCATTTGAATCCAACTTCTCTGCTCGTTGCTCTTGGCTGCCCAGCAGCACAGTCAGTAGAGCGCGAACGTCTGGCCTCTGCTCTCAGAGCCGAAGAGCCAGGAGGGAAAGCATGTGCTGGGCATCTTCAGCACACAGTCAGCTTTGCAACGGTGTCACCATCATTGCTGTCGCTCCTCGCTTTCATACCTAAAGGTCCATTTGAATGCACCCTCTTCGGAGCTTGCTCTCGGCTGCCCAGCAGCACAGTGAGTAGAGCACGAACGGTTGCCGTCTGCTCCCACAGTCGAAGAGCCAGGAGGGAAAGCATGTGCTGGGCATCTTCAGCACACAGTTAGCTTTGCAACGGTGTCACCATCATTGCTGTCGCTCCTCGGTTTCATACCTAAAAGTCCACTCGAATGCAACCTCTACGGAGCTTGCTCTGAGCTGCCAAGTAGCACAGCGATTAGAGCACGAACGTCTGGCCTCTGCTCCCAGAGCCGAAGAGCCAGGAGGGAAAGCATGTGCTGGGCATCTTCAGCACACAGTCAGCTTTGCAACGGTGTCACCATCATTGCTGTCGCTCCTCGCTTTCATACTTAAAAGTCCATTTGAGTGCAACCTCTCCGAAGCTTGTTCTCGGCTGCCCAGGGGCAGAACGATTAGTGCACGAACGTCTGGCTTCTGCTCCCAGATCCGAAGAGCCAGGAGGGAAAGCATGTGCTGGGCATCTTCAGCACACAGTCAGCTTTGCAACGGTGTCACCATCATTGCTGTCGCTCCTCGCTTTCATACCTAAAGGTCCATTTGAATGCACCCTCTTCGGAGCTTGCTCTCGGCTGCCCAGCTGCACAGTGAGTAGAGCACGAACAGTTGCCGTCTGCTCCCACAATCGAAGAGCCAGGAGGGAAAGCTGGTGAAAGCTTAGGGTTAGGGTTAGGGTTAGGGTTAGGGTTAGGGGTTAGGGTTAGGGGTTAGGGTTAGGGT
>NW_026893096.1:50000-126114 GCF_033815535.1 Pezoporus flaviventris | reverse complement strand
TGGGGGGGGCTGTCGGAAGTAAGGCGGTGATGAATTAAGGGGGGTCAATGGGGCGATGGGCAGCGCCCCCCCCCCCCCCCCAACCGGGAAGGCACCGAGCGGGGCCGGACCCACCTGGCGGGCGCGGCGGAGCCCGGCGGCCGCCTCCTCCCGGGGCTGCGGCGGAGCCGGCGCGGAGCGACCATGGCCGGGCCCGGCCCCAGCGTCAGGACGCGGCGCAGCGCGGGCGGCCAATGGCAGCGGGGGGAGGGAGGGGGGGCGGGACGGGACGGGGCGGGGGGGGCGGACTGAGATTGGAGGGGGATGGGGGGGGGAGAACTGGGATGGGGGGGAGGGACTGAGATTGGAGGGGGGGAGGATGGGGGGGAGGGGGAGAACCGGGATGGGGGGGGGAGGGACTGAGATTGGAGGGGGGAGGATTGGGGGGGGAGAACCGGGATGGGGGGGAGGGACTGAGATTGGCGGGGAGGATTGGGGGGGGGAACCGGGATGGAGGGGGCAGGACTGAGATTGGGAGGGGGATGGGGGGGGGAGAACCGGGATGGGGGGGGCGGGACTGAGATTGGAGGGGGGGAGGATGGAGGGGGGGGGAAGAACCGGGTTGGGGGGGGGCGGGACTGAGATTGGAGGGGGGGAGGATGGAGGGGGGGGGGAAGAACCGGGTTGGGGGGGGGCAGGACTGAGATTGGAGGGGGGGAGGATGGGGGGGGAGGAGAACCGGGATGGGGGGGAAGGGACTGAGATTGGAGGGGGGAGATGAGGGGGGCAGAACTGGGGGTAACAGAGGGGGGGAAGGACAGGGGCTGGGGGGCAGGACTGAGATTGGAGGGGGGGAGGATGGGGGGGGGCAGGACTGAGATTGGAGGGGGATGGGGGGGGAGAAACGGGATGGGGGGAAGGGACTGAGATTGGAGGGGGGGAGGATGGAGGTGAGGGGAACCGGGGGGGGGGCAGAACTGGGGATAACAGAGGGGGGATAAGGACAGGGGCTGGGGGACAGGACTGAAATTGGAGGGGGGAGAGGATGGGGGGGAGAACCGGGGGGGGGGGACTGGGGGTAACAGAGGGGGTAAGAAAGAGGGGCTGGGGGGCAGAAACAGGGCAGGAGGGGGAAGAGAGTTGAGGGTCAAAGCGGGGGGGACAAGTGGGGGGGAGGAAAGAGATGGGGGGGGGAACAGAGCTGGATGAGGGCAGAGCCATGGGGGGGTGGGGGGTGAAAGAGCTGGGGGGGTTGGTAACAACGAGGCTGGGGGGAGCAAAGCCAAGACCCCCCCCTCCCACCCGCAGCACCCAGTGCAGCCCCACTCATGTGGGTGCTTCCCGCTGCGGTGATGGGGGAAACGGGGGGGGTTCCCAAGGGGGGGAATGAGGCTGGGGGGGGGGGGGGGGGCTCAGTCTTTGTGTGGGTCCCTACAAGCCACATTTGTCACCCCCATCCCGGTGACTGGGGCTGGAAAAGGTCCTGGTCCGGCCCCATGCAGCCATGGGGCTGCTCCGGGTATCCCCCCCCCCCCAAGGGGCTGCAGCAGGACACGGGCTCTCCCCGCAGCACCGAGCCCTTGGGCCGGGCACACGCGGTGGAGGACGCGGCACCAGCACGGCCTGGCCGCATCAAAGCCCGTCCTGCACTGCGGGGCATCGCGTTCCCTCCACTCCTGCTCCTCCGGAGCTTCGACCCGGCGTAAATCGCTCTGTGGTTGCCCTCAGGAGATCCAACCTGTTGAACAATGCCTCCTGCCGCAGCGCTCGCTCCTCGCAGGGGCTCCTGGGGCTGTGCATTGGGGCAGGACTTGGGGTTTGAGGGGTTTCGGGGACCTGATTCCTCCCCTCGTGGCACCTTGTCTGGCGCTGCACAACAGGGCAGCGTTGGCACCTGGGCGCCGGGGATGGGTATGGGCCAAGGAGCATGGCTGGTGGTGGTTCTCTCACTGCCATGCCGTACGGGATGGCTGGGACCCAGGCTGTCCTTTCCCTGCGCCATAAAGCAGTCCAAAAGCTGGTGGGGGGCTGCTCCCAGCAGAAGGATGCTCGTGTCAAGGGATGGAGGCTCCATGGGAGGTGTTTCATGGATCCCCACAACTGGGGGGTGCACACCAAGGTGAGGCCGGAGCCATTGACCATCACCCATCCGGTGCCGGCCGCTCCTGCTCCTCCGTGGCACGAGGTGCTGCCCGAACCCCAAAACGCCGTTCAGCACCCCAAAGGCGCTAGCTGATGAGGGAGGCTGGAGGCCTGGCCTTTGCTCCCGTCGGGACTGTTCATCCCGAATGGCTCTTCCTCAAGGCCGGGAGGGCAGGAAGAGGTTCCCAATGGCAGTGACTCAGCGAGGGGTGTTTGCAACACGCTGGGTGTGGGATGAGGCTCCTGGCGTGTGGATAAGGAGGAGATGAGGTGTGCGGGGAGCACCCGGCTCCAGGAGGCGCATGGGCAGGGAGGGGTGAGGGGACCCGCATCCCAGAGCTGCGAAAGGGCTCCTGCTATGGGGCACTGTGGATGCTTGGCACCGGGATGGTGGCACGGGCACCGCCGGCCCCTCTGGGGGCGGGCCCCCCAAGCAGAGCACAGCACCCGCAGCCTTAACCCTGGGACAGACCAGCAAAGAGACAAGTAGCCGAGCTCAGTGCTGGGAGCATCCCCAGGGTAGGAGCAGGAGCTCAGGGCAGGGATTCTCCCCCTCTGCTGCGTGAAAGGGGGGACCTCAGAGCAGCTCCAGTGCCTAAAGGGCTCCAGGAAAGCTGGGAGAGGGCTTGGATGCAGGGATGAAGGGAGCAGGGACAGGAGAAGGGAATGGCTTTAACCTGCCAGAGGGGGGATGGAGATGGGATTTTAGGCAGAATCTTCCCTGTGAGGATGCTGGAGGCGCTGCACAGGGTGCCCAGAGAAGCTGTGGCTGCCCCATCCCTGGCTCTGTTCAAGGCCAGGTGGGATGGGACTTGGAGCAACCAAGGGGGATGGAACTGGGTGAGCTTTAAGGTCCCTTCAATCCAAACCATTCCATGGTTCTGTGATTCTGTCCCATTAGGACACGCTCAAAGGAGGGGCCGGCTCCAACCGGAGCCCCCCGGTGGCACCGGCACCTCATCACCCCCCTGCCTCAGTGACACAGTTTCCTGCTGGCTCCTTCCCCCATCCCCACACGTATTTCTGGTGGACTTCTCCTCGTGTTTGGCTTTTTGGGGCTGTTTGTTGTCAGTCGGTTATTTTATGATATTTATTGTTAGAAAAGGGGGCTATTTTTAGCAGCCTGTGGTTTAGATAGAGATGGGATTAGTCATCTCCACCGGGCGCTGTTTGCAGCCTCTCCTCAAGGATTCTCTGGGGTTTGTTTTCCAACCAACTGAGCTCACGGAGCCAAAGAAATAGCAAACAGAACTCGTCCTCCTGATGGGCAGCTCCGGGGCCTCCCTTCGAGCCGCGGGCTGGGCGAGAGGGAAGAAGGATCCAGCCCAGGGTATTTAGGAGCCGAAGCCCAAAGTCGGTCGGAGCCGGCTCCTGCTCTTTCTCTTGGGAAGCCAGCGCTGAGTAACTCCCATCCCGCAGCAGGCTGCAGCTCCGCGCAGCTGGTACGCAGCCTCCCCACATCGGGAATTGCTTTCCCTCAGCCCTGTGCCAGCGGGTGAGAAGGGAGGAATCCTGCGTCCTGCAGGATGCGCAGCCACCTCCAGCCTCGGGCGGGTCAGGCAAAGGGGCACCCCGAAACCTAAAGTGGGGGGACTCAGTTGCTCCTTCCCTGCTCCGAGCGCGGGGAGAGGAGCTGGCTGAGGGCTGGCTTCAAAGCCAAGAGGTTGAGAGCTGGAGCAGCGTTTCTCCCCTCCTTGAGACCTTTTCACTCTCTGCTGCTGTCCCCCAATGGAGCCAAGGTGCTTTTGGGGAGACCAGCGGAAGGTGGGGCTCGGATGCGGCCAAGAAGCAAAGCTTGAGGCTCACCTTGGCACTGAAGCGCTGCCGCCAGCTCATGCCCAGGGATGCCACAGCCCTTGGGATGCTGCAGGGGCTGCAGCCAGACCCTGTCCCTGCGGTGTCCCTGGGGGGATCCCTGGGGTACCACTGCGATGCCCGCGGTGGTGGCACCGGTCACCCCTGAGGACAGGGCATCAAACATAGTGCGGTGCCCCACTAGCCCTGTGGCACTGAGATGGGGGTTCCTGTGGCACTGCGATGGGGGTCCCTGTGGCACTGTGATGGGGGTCCCTGTGGCACTGTGATGGGGGTTCCCCCCCCGGCCCTGCTCCCCATGGCACCACAATGAGGGGTGTCCTCCACCCTGTTCCCTATGGCACCACAATGGGGGGTGTCCCCCCGCCCTGCTCCCCATGGCACCACAATGGGGGGTGTCCCCCGCCCTGCTCCCCATGGCACCACAATGGGGGGTGTCCCCAGCCCTGCTCCCCATGGCACCACAATGGGGGGTGTCCCCAGCCCTGCTCCCCATGGCACCACAATGGGGGGTGTCCCCCAGCCCTGCTCCCCATGGCACCACAATGGGGGGTGTCCCCAGCCCTGCTCCCCATGGCACCACAATGGGGGGTGTCCCCAGCCCTGCTCCCCATGGCACCACAATGGGGGTTCCCCCCCAGCCCTGCTCCCCATGGCACCACAATGGGGGGTGTCCCCAGCCCTGCTCCCCATGGCACCACAATGGGGGGTGTCCCCAGCCCTGCTCCCCATGGCACCACAATGGGGGGTGTCCCCAGCCCTGCTCCCCATGGCACCACAATGGGGGGTGTCCCCAGCCCTGCTCCCCATGGCACCACAATGGGGGTTCCCCCCCAGCCCTGCTCCCCATGGCACCACAATGGGGGGTGTCCCCAGCCCTGCTCCCCATAGCACCACAGTGGGGAGGGGGGGGGACAGGGGTGCCAGACGCACGTTGACAATGCCGGGGTGGGGGGGGGTGCACAGCGCCTTCAGCCGGAGCAGGGCCCGGGGGAGGTGGGGGGGGGCCGCGGCACGGAGCAAGGGGATGCTCCCAAGGGACCGCAGAGCGCTGGGGCCGGGTCCCTTTGTGCCCTGCCCCCCCCCCCCCCCCCCGGTCCTTCCTCCCCCCCACCCCCCCCACCCCCCACCCCTCCTCTTCCTCTCCGGGTCTAAATTCTCCCACAGCGCCCATTGACGTCCCGCCTGCGTCACCGTCTCCAGCACAACCAGACAGCACGTGGGAGAGGCAGGTTTAAAGCGGCAAAGCCCTGGGAGGGCTCCAGCCGCGGGGCCACGGGGAGGGGGGACCCCCCTGAACCCAGACCTGCCCCGGCTCCTGGTGCCCCTGCCCGGTGTCACCCCCGCCGGTGCAGCGCGGGTTTGGGGTGGGATCGGGGCCGTTCTCTCCCATCGGAAGGGAGCGCGGCCGCGGTTTGCTTCCCGGTCCGTGCCTTCGCCCTCCTCTTCCTCGCTTCCAAACGCAAGCCCCGGTGTGGAGCAGGAGCGCTGGCGGCCGGGGCAGGCGCTTGCGGTGGGCATCCAAGCCCACAGAGCCCGCTTCCAGCATCCCGGGGGTATTCCCGGCTCCCATTCCGGTACCTGCGCCTTGGCAGCCGGATTTTGCCCGTGCCCAAAGGAAAGGTGCTGCTCGGCTGGGTGCTGAGGGCTGGGGACACGCAGGGGAAGCACCAAATCCCTGCAAGGACTTGGGGTGCAGCGGGTTTGGTGGGGGCTCAGGCACCTTCCCTAAAGCCCACCCAGCGTTCCTGCCCCTGGATATCGCCCTATGGAGCACTGCAGGCCATCACCTTCCCGTGGCTCATGGCTTGGGGTGGTTGCGAGAGCAACCCCCTGACCCAGAGCATCCCTGCTTCCTCCCCAGGGCTACGCTGGGAGCTATTTTGGTCCTTTTCCCTTCTATTTATTGCACTGAAGCCCTGTGTGGTCGGAGATGCTCTGCTCTTTGCTTCCCGATTGCTTCCTTCCCACCCATTGTCTTAAAGCCGGGATTCATCCTGATCCCACCGGCGCTGGCTCCCGGGGAGCAGAGATTCCGGCTGCAAAGCTGAGTGCAGCTCTGTGCTGGTGAGGACCTTCACCAGCATCCCCATCCCCATCCTGCCGTCGGTGTGGTGTGATATGGAGTGTCACTGCATGGGGCTGGCCCAGATGACCTCTGAAGGCCCCTTCCACCCCAGGCTGCCCTATGAGTCCCTGATTATCTGCTCCCTGGGACCAAACCCTGATGGGAAACATCCAAAAGCTCCTGCAGGCAGCAAACCCAGCCTGGGTTTAGCTCAGCCCAAGCTGGTGGCAGCGTTGCTGGTCTGCATCAGAGGTCTCCAAGGAGGACAGCAAGAGATTTCCCAGCTCCTGCTGCTGGGGGTTTATCAGCATCTTTTAGCACCCCTGAGGGTTAAAACCCAGCACCTCCCTTATCAGCTAAGTGGGCTGTGAAAGCACCCATCCTATCTCAGAAGGAAAACACTACGGGAGCATCCTGAAACCCCCACATTAACCAGACCTCTCCTTTGCCTTCCAAAGCAGAACACTGCAGCCCCTTTCCCAGAGCAGCCGGTGGGGCAGACCCTCACCAGGCTCCCCAGCCAAAGCGCAGATCTCCATGTGCCTGAGTAGCTGCTGACTGGGAGCAGCCCAATTCCAAGAGTCCCCGAAGTTCCAAGCCTTGCTCGGATCAGAGCTCGGCTCTCTGCAGCCTGGAGAAAGCAAGGATGTGGCTTTCTGCAGCCGGACCCTCTTTGCTGTACGTGAGCATCTCCATTGCCCTCCTTGGGATGCTGCTGCAACCCCTGCGCGCACGCCTGGCCCTAATGAAAGGGCCCGGCACCTCCCCATTGCCCAGCCAGTTAAACCAGCACAAACTAAGCTCAAACGCACACAAAATCCCTCTCCTGGGTGAGGTCCTTATCGCCCATGAGTTCAAAGCAGCCTCCAACCCATCTCAGCGCCGATGGGATGGGAGGTGCCTGCGTTCTGCACCCTGGAAAAGGGCCGGAGCTCTCCCAGCCGTGGCCCTTGGGACCGGGGCCAGGCTGCCCTCGCTGCTGCTCACTTGATCCGTCTCCCCTGCTCCTAATCCGTGCTCCCCTCCCGGTATCCCCGCCTCCGCTTAATGCCAGGCGCTGGCCGGCAGCCACCCGCCGCCGGAGGACCGCCTCTTCTCCCGGTTATGCAATGTGCGGATGAGCTCTTTGCCTTTCCTGCGAGGGAGCTTTGGGATGGGGTGCCCCAAAACAGGGACCCAGAGGCAGCCGCGCTGCCTCCCTCCCTCGCCCTGCTCCGGGGCTGCCACGCATCCCTAATCCCTTCCCTTCTCCCCTTCCCATCGCATCCCAGCGCTCCCGCGGGGTCCAGCCCAGCTCCATTCCCTGCTGGAATGACCCATTCCTACTCAGAGCGGTGGCTGCAGGTTGTGCCCCGGCACTGCTGACACCGAGGCCCCTTTCCCTTCAGAGGCCGTGGCATGGGCAGGGCCCTGAGTCCCTGCACCCTCCCCAGCCCTTGCCCCAGGGATTGATGGGTTTATCTGCTCCAGCACAGCCCAGCTTTCACGCTGGAGAGCTTTGGAGATAAGCATGGGCTTGGCAGAGGGGGGTATTTAAGGCTCAGGCTGCTAAGTCCTGGGATGCTGTTCCTAGGCTGCCATACACAGCAACACCTGAACCACAGGCTGGGTGCTTGACCGTGCCACCGGCTTATATTGGGGTGCATCTGGGTGCCTGGGGTGGAGGAGAAGCTTCCAAGTGACAAGGGGGTGCCCAAATGGGTCCTTTCCTTGCTGCAACCTGGGACCCCCCGCTGTGCTCTTCCCAAACACACCACAGCAGGAAAGCTGCCGAAAGAGCCTTTTCCAGGGAGCAAAACTTCCCCAAACCTGGCTGCTTTGGAGGGCATCCCATCAACCCTGACCCTGGATCCCTGCTCCCGCAGCGCAGCAGCATCCCGGCGCGCTGGCGGGGGGAAGGTTGGGACACAAAGGACATGCTGTTCCCTGCTCTCCCCTTAAATTATCCTGCCACATAGAGGAGATCTCGGTGCTATTTTTAGGCCTGGCTTCTTTAATTATTGAGAAAGGCTTTGAAGGATCTCTTGAAGGCGAGGAGATGCTCGCCCGCGGGTGCTCACCGGGTATCCCTGCCCGCTGCCATCCCTCCTTTGCCACTCGAATCCCGGGACACCAGCTCCTGCTAGGATGACCATGGGGATGGGGAGAGCCAAGCTGGGCTGTGAGCCACAGCTCTGCACAAGCACAGCAAGAGCCACAGGAGGAAGCGGCTCCCATAGGATCATGGAATGGGTTGGGTTGGAAGGGACCTTGGGGCTCATCCAGCTCCATGGGCAGGGACCCCTTCCGCTAGAGCAGGATGCTCCAAGCCCCATCCAGCCTGGCCTTGGACACTGCCAGGGACGGGGCAGCCACAGCTTCTCTGTGCCGACACCTCAGCACCCTCACAGGGATGAAACGCTGGATCCCAGAGAAGGAAAACCAGCACCGGCTTCCACCAGAATTCACCGGTTCCATTTTTAACTAAACCGGCCACTTTTCTGGCTGGAAAATGACCTTATTCCCTGCTCACCGAGTGAACGGCAATGGCAGGCGATTTCCTTTCTGCTTTTTCAGGCTGTTTCCTTTCATAGCTCCTTGTTTCCCTGACAAAAAGCCAAGCAGAGGGCGGCCTTTCTTTGACATTAAAGGCTCGTGGTCAACATGAGGACCGCTGAGATTTCAGCATCGTGAAGAAAGAGCTGGAAACTCCCCTGGCATCACCTGCCAGGGCTTTGTCATCTCCGGTCTAACAACACCTTTTGGTCCCTGCCTGCAACCTGGCCTGCGGGCTTCAAGGGAAACATTGATTTCCCCCAGCCAGGCGGGATGAACTGCCACCAGCTGAGGGGATGGGATGTGCAGGGCATCTGTGATCCGCCCGTGTTTCCTAAGGGAACAAGAGGGAGAGTTATATATAGTCCTGGATTTGGGCTGCTCAGCCTCCGCCTCTCCATCACGGTGGGTACCAAGGTAATGATCTTCATTCAAGGCCAGGTTGGATGGGGCTTGGAGCAACCTGCTCAAGTGGAAGGTGTCCCTGCCCGTGGAAGTGGGTGAGCGTTAAGGCCCCTTCCAACCCATCCCATTCCACGATTCTATGACACTGAGGTGCTACAGGTTGGAATTACCCTCTGCGAGAGACCCCCTGTTCACTCTGGGGTAGAACAGAGGGATAAACCCCCCTCTGCACTAAGCATCACCCACGCCACAGTGCGGATGCCCCAATGCAGGGAGCATCTTTGGTCCAACCCCCACAAAGCCCCCTGTGCCATGGGACCCCGCCTGCATCCCACCTTGCCTCCCCCCACGGAGCTCCCAGAGTGATGCCACACAACCAGGATGCTCCAAAAAGCTGTCCCAAACTAATTCAGGAGGGCGGGATGAAGCCATGGGATGGGCATCAAGACGCAAAGCTGCTCTAGGGCTGGGTTGCCTGCTTCGGGGTGTGGGGGGGGAGTTGTCAGCCACTGCTCCTTAACACCCTGACAAGCTTATAACTATTTCATTTGTTACACTGTGAACCTCTTTAAATTAATGAACATAAGGTTGTCACGGTTGCTGTGGCGACGACACGTTGCCAGGGCAACGGCAGCGATGCAGAGCCTGCGGAGTGTAATCAGGGGTCAGGCTAAGGATGGAGCCAGGATGCGGGGTGGTGGTGGGGGGCTGTGGGAAGGGGCAGTGAGCCCCAAAGCATCCACCAGCCCCCCAAAGCCGTCAAGATGAGGGGAAGCCACCATTGCAGCACTGTCCTGCCACTGCCACCCTGACGTGGGGGTAAAACTGCCTGGATAGCAGTGTCTGCACAGCCCAAGGATGCTCTGTGTGAGCCTGGAGATGGGGAAGGCATCATTGAACCATGGGATGGTTTGGGTTGGAAGGGAGCCATGGGAACATGGGCAGGGATGCCTTCCGTTAGACCAAGGTTGCTCCAACTCACAGACCCCGTTCCCATGAGGCTTTAACCTGCCAGAGGGGAGACTGGGATGAGCTCTTAGGCAGAAGCTCTTCCCTGGGAGGGTGCTGGGATACTGGAATGGGTTGAATGGGGATGCTGTGGCTGCCCCATCCCTGGCAGTGCTCAAGGCCAGGCTGGACACAGGGGCTTGGAGCACCCTGCTCTAGTTTAAGGTGTCCCTGCCCATGGCAAGGGTTGGAGCTGGACGCAGGGAGTGAGGTGCAGGATGGGAACCATCCCCTCCCCGGCACAGGGTGCGGTGGCCGCTCTCCGCTCGGGGCAATGCAGCCCCAGCCCTTCCCTGTGCTGGGACCCGACGCGGAGGGCGTGAGAGGGGAAAAAATGGGGTGGGGAAGGCAAGTTTCGGGGCTGGGGATTTCGCTGTGTCCTGGGGACGGAGGCCTGGGCTCATGCAGGGCCATTGGCACAGAGGTGGGGAGTGCCGTCACCGCAGGGACATCCCCAAGGTCGCCGCAACATCGCAGGGCTCTGGATGGGCTCTGTATACTCCTTGTATCGTTGCATACATGTGATTTATGGGAGTGCTTGTTTTTCCTTTATATACATATGTATTATACACCATAGAACCATAAAATCCTGGTGTGGGTTAAGGGACCTCAAAGCTCACCCAGTCCCAACAGGGACCTTCCACTGGAGCAAGCTTGCCCGGAGCCCTGTCCGACCTGGCCTTGAACACTGCCAGTTCAAAGCCACTTTGTGCCCTAGCTTTTGACAGTGCCGGAAGGAGGGATGACCCATTGCCATTGCCCCCTCTGGGGCTCGTGATGCCAAGGGCACACGCGGCCCCGAGCCTGCCTCTTTGTGCCGAGGTTTCATAAGCGCGCACGTGCGCGATGCTGTGCCACAGAGGAGCCTTCAGAAGCCTCCTGCCTGGCAGGGGAATGCCTAAATATTGCTGTTTCCCCCCCAAAACATTGCTCATCAGAACTGGAAAAGGGAGGGGGGTGGGAAGGCAAAACCAAGCTCCATAAAAACCCCATAAAAACTCTAAAATCCACATCCCGGTCCGAACAAAAGCCACCTCCTTGCGGGAAGGATGCGCCCTCAGGCGCGGAGCCACGCACCCTGTGGGGCTCTGCTGGGATGTAGCGCCCCGTGGGGCCCAGGTTCCATGCTCCTGATGGGAGGTGAAGCACGGGGAGCCCCCCGGGGGGGATGCTTTGCTTTGCCTTTGCTATCTCCGGAGGATATGGAGCGCCGGCGAAGCAGGGAGCCGAGCGGAGCCTGGCTCTCCTCGTGCCCCAGATAACGCTGTCACCCCACAGGAGCCAGGCTCGTCCCGGCCAGCTCAGCAGAGAGGCCAAAGGGTGACGGAGATCTGTCAGAGCCTCCCTCCTGCTGTGGGATGCCCAGGAGGGACGAGATGCCATGGGGCCTTCCCCAGCTCTGCTCTCCATCACTCACCATCCACCGAGAGCATCACCCGGGGGCCCTTGCTCCCGCTCTGCCCGTGCCCCCCACCTCTGCCCGAGCTCAGCACCACGGTGCTGGTTCTTCCAAGAGGGTCATTCCCAAGAGCCAAATGTGACCCGGCAGCCAAACCGCAGCTTCCCCTTCCAGCAGCACCCGAGTCAGCATCATGTGCCTCGGGCCGTGCTCCCTCCATCCCTCTGCTTGCCTTAATTGCAGGCAAGAATGAAACCCAAAAGGCAAGGAAGGGGAAAAAAGCACCAAAAGCTTCAAGCCAGGGCCAGCTTCAGCGGGGAAAAGAGCAGCAAAGCCTGCTCCAGCAGCAGCCAAGGCTAAGTACACAGCAAATGCATCCGTTCCCAAAGGATTCGGCACCTTCCCGCTGCAGCTGCTGCTGCCCTGGGATGTGACCTTGGGCTGCAGCGGCTGCTGGTACCTCTCTCACGGTGCTCAGCACCCCGAAACCTGGGATAAAGCTTTGTAGGACCAGCTGGGTGCTCCCATCGCCTTGGCCAGGGATTGCTGGGTGCTATAGGGAGCATCCCCGCTCCCATCCTGCAGGGTCCCTGGCCCTAAAGTCAAAGTCACTTGTGCAGAAAGTACTCGCTGGGTCTGAAGCTCTCCGGGCACGAGGGACTAATCCTGTTCTCCAGATTAAGGCAGCGTCTTGCCATGTGATGGGTTGGAAATAGCGCCCGAGGCTCTTCCCTGCTCCGACCCGCGGCTGTCCCGACTTAGAACCATGGCATGGTTTGGGTTAAAGGGACCTTAAAGCTCATCCAGGTCCACGGGCAGGGAGCAGCTTGCTCCAGGGCCCTGGCTTTGAACACTGCCACGGATGGGGCGTTCATGGACTTCTCCCTCGCCACAAGCCCGTTTGCTTGCTAACCCTCATTTAGTTCCTGCTGGTCCCCAGGTGCAGAGCTCGGTTTCTCCTGCTCCATCCCAGGACCAACCTGCACCTCCCTCCCCGTTCCCTTGGCACCCAGCACACCGCCACCTCCGCTCCCTAATCCCCCCTAATCCTCATCCTCTGCCTCCGCGGCGCGGAGCCCGGCTGGCGCTGCCTGCTCCAGCTCAGGAGCACAGATAACTCGCTATCTCCCACCCCAATCTCTTCCAGAGTCTATTTTCTTCCTGCCCGGAGCTGATTTCTCTCACCTAATTGCCCGGAAAGCTCTTTTCCCTTCCTCTAATCAGCCTGGAGCAGACTTGCTGGAGATAATTGTGCTGAGACCTGCGCACCCTCCTCATCTCCATCTCCCCAACACTCCCCTTTCTTCCCCGAAGCCTTCCTTGGTCTAATTATTACCCGGCTCTGTTGAGTTACTCCAGGGCTCGCTCCAGTGGTACCCGCATCCCAGAGCATCTGGGACAGGCCGTGGCCCGCTGTAAGCGGGCTTGCAGCGAACAGGCTTGCTCTGGGTTGTACAATGGTGTGAGCAGGAGCAAAACCTGCTTTCAAAGGCGAGATTTGCTGCTTCTCTCGCTTCTGTTTGCTCCGAGGAGCTGCACCCCACGATGGGCTGCACCCCACAATGGGCTGCATCCCACTGCCCGCAGCCAGCAATGCACTCGTCCTTAGGCCAGGCTGTGATTTGACCTCAGAGCAGCCTTCCAGTGCCTGAAGAGGGGTTACAGGGATGCTGCAGAGGTGCTCATCACCGGAGACTGTAGCGACAGGACAAGGGGTGATGGGTTCAAACTGAACTTCGGGTTAGGTATAAGGCAGAAGTTCTTTACTGTGAGGGTGATGAGGCCCCTGCACAGGGTGCCCAAGGATGTTGTGAATGCTCCATCCCTGGCTGTGTATCCCAACCCCATGGCACGGGGTTGGAACTCAATGATCTTAAGGTCCCTCCAACCCTTTCCAACCAAGCTGCAGTAGCCCATCCCACCCAACCCAGTGCCCAAGGGTCCCTGGGACCGTTTTCCTCCCATGCACCTCATTGCAGCCCCATGGAAGGAGCCGTGGGGGTTGTTTCCCCAGGCTGCACCAGCCTCATGGAGCCACTGGTTGCTTTTGGTACCCAGCTGCCCTCAGTCTCTGCGGCTCCTTCCATCAACCCTGTCGGTACCAAGAGCCACCAGGACCTTTCCTTACAGCCACCACATCCCTCGGGGCCTTCACCTCGTTGGTGGAAATCCTGATTTCAGCCTCTCATCACTCCCAAACCCTGATGCACGGATCCAATCGCTCCGAAGCCCTCGCACACCTCTCTGCATATCCTTCTCCATAGGTTTCCCCCCCACCCCACAGGTGGCTTGGATCTCTTGCCTCCCTAATCCCTGATGCTTGATCTCTTTAACTAATCCAGGCAGGATTTGGCACCCTGGACCAATTCCCTCCATCTTTCCCCCCCTCCTCAAAGCAGCAAAGCCCAAACCATTTTGGGGGGGGTTCTGCCTGTTCCTCCCCTCCCATCCCCATGGGTGACGCGGTCCCCTCTGGGTGTGATGTGATGGCCAATGGGGTGATGAAGGCAAACCCCCCCCCAAAAGGAATCTCCCCTCGCCGCCGGGACGGGGTGCACCGGCTCGACGGGTCCGCACCCTGCTGCACCCATGGGAGGGGGACGCGCCGGGCCATGGGATGGAGCCGAGGGGAAGGGGCTTTGTGCCGCTGCTGCTCCCATGGCTCCATCACGAGCCCGTTGGGAGAGGGACCCGCTGCGGCCTTGGGGCTGGAGCACAGCTCGCCCCAGCTGCCCCTTTCCTCCCCGTGAGTCACGGCCACTGATTCAAGCAGAAGAAGCTCATGGAAGAAGTGGGGGGGAACGGGGACGGGACACATTTACAAGCACCAAGGGATGGATCCCGGGTGGCCGGAGCCCAGCTCCAGCCCCAGAGCTCATTCTTTCCCCTGGAGCATCCGTGCTGAGCAAACCTTCCCCTTCCCATGGCCCTGGTCCCTGCTGGCTCAGCAGCACAGGGAGCTGTGTGTGTTTGGGGGGGTGACTCAGGGCTCGCTCCCGTTCCAGCTCAGCCCCATAAGGGAAGGGTTTTGGGGTCGGATGTGGCTGCAAATCCCAGCTCCAGCCTCCCATCGCTTCCGTTTTCCTTGCTCCTGAGACCTGGGCATGGGCTGGAGCTGCTGGGATGGAAAACTACACCAAGGGGAGGATGGGGCTGCAAAGGAGCTGGGAATTGTGTCCCACCTGGAGATGCTACAGCAGGGATGCAAGAGCTGGGGCCTGATCCTCGCTGCCTCCCTTTGGAAGGGGGGAGCAGGGCACTGAATCCCTGTGCTTGGGGGTTCCCCCCACACCCCCCAGCTCCTGGGGGGGTTTAACCCTTCAGGTGCCACCAAAGCCCCCCCCCTCTGCTCGCAGGGAGGGAGGAGGATTCCCAGCTGCTTCCCAGCTCCCTGCCTTTGGCATGGGAGCGCGTTCCCAGAGTGGAGCAGTGGGAATCGGCTGGGTTTGTTTGCAATCCAGCGCTGACCCCGGGACTGGGAGGGGGATGAGTCAGCTGGGAGCAGGATTCCTCCCCAGGCCTCTCCTCTCAGCTCACACGAGCTCCGGTTGGAGACAGAGCAGCCAAAGGGGTGAATTAAATCAGTGCTGGGGAGCAGGGACAGGCTCCGGCCTTCCCGCTGCTGGTGCGGAGCAGGATGGGACCCACGGACCCCCCCCCAGAGCAGGGGCTCGCAGGAGGATGCTGCCCGCAGCCCCGGGAGCTCCGCGCTGCTGCTGCAGCCCTCCAAGGGTTAAGGCACATCCGTGGTGCTGCCGCCAGGCTCCGGGGCCCCAGGGGCAGAGCCTTCACCCACGCCCCGGTTGCTCAGCCCTGGGGATGCCTGGGGGCACGGAGCTCCTGCGGGAGCAGCGGGGATGCTGGGAGCGTCGCCATCCTTCCCGAGCCTTTCCCTTCCTCATCCCAGCCCCAACCTGGCCCTCGGGAGCCGGGCTCCATCCCTCCCTCCCTGCCGGAAACCGAGCTCCAGGAGGCAGAAAGGGACCTCACCCTGCGGCTTGGGACCGATATAAAGGGGATGAATCCTGCTCTGGCTGGAGCCGGGTGCCCCCACCCCTCCACAGCACTTTTGGTTTGCTCCCTTTCTCCTGGGCAAAGGGGGAAGGAAGGGGGTGAGACCGGATGCTCCCCATGCTCCCGGGGAGCACAGCAGGGCTGGCTGCCTTCCCCATGGGCAAGGAGAACCCACCCCTCTTAAGCCCCCCTTTGCTGCTCTGAGGGCCAGGCCCCTCTCAGAGGGTGCCACAGCCCCACGGGTGCAAAGCAAGTGCCCATCCCAGCCTCACCAGGGAGGTGAGCACAGGTGTGACCCCATCCCTCCGCCTCCTTCCCCCTATTCCCGCAGCAGGGCTGGTACCCGAGCTGCTCACCATGGAGCACTGGTCCCCGGGATGCTCCAGCCTGGCATCTTCCCGGCGTCGCCAAGGCAACGGCAGAAACACAACAACCAGCAACAACACACTGCAGACAGTCGGCAAACATTCCCTCTTATTTCCTCCCCGGTGCCGTTTGTGCTTTTCCCCCTCTCCCACGAGGAAGCTGCTGCCATGGGAAGGGAGCAACAGCTCTATTCGGGAGCATCCTGCACCATCCCGAAGCATCCCACGCCATCCCGGAGCATCCCGCGCTATCCCAGGGTACCCCACACCATCCTGGAGCATCCCGCAGCATCCCAGGGCACCCCACACCATCCCAGAACACCCCACACCATCCCAGAACACCCCACACCATCCCGGCAGGAGCCGCCTTGCGAAGCCCCTGGAAAACTCTGAACCCCGAACAGAACCCGGGCAGGATTGAGCCACTCACCTCCCTCCTTAGAGCCGCAGGTGAGGGCTTGGGGTGCTGAGAGTAAGGTGACCCCCTCCTCTTGGACAGCCGCTGGGATGTTGGGATGCCCTCGGTCCAGACTTCCACAGCAGCCTCTACCCAGCCAGGTGTTGGGGGCACTCAGCACCCTTCTGCACAGGCCAGGGAGGCCGCGAGCATCCTCAAGGCTGAAGCAGGAGCAGGGAGAGGGTCGGGACAGGGCCGCAGGTGCCCATGGAAGGGGCTCTGGGTGCTTGGGCACCCCGAGGCAGCGCCGCAGCCGTGGGCAGAGCAGGGGATTAGTGGGCGCAGCGCGGGGCGCGGGCTTTCCAAATGGGATTAGCATCGCTGCAGCACGTGATGCTGGAGCCGAGCAGTGCTCCGGGAATGCTGCCTTGGAGCCAGCACCTGCAGCCCCTGCGCAGGCAGGAGCAGGGCTCCCAGCAGCCCCATTGAACAGCCTGGCATCCCATTGGGGTCTGGGGGTCCTGCGGGGATGCTGGGGCGGGCAGAGGATGCTGCTGGGACAGCGAGCTCCCAGCCATAGACCTCTGTACCTGACTGGTTTGGGTCGAAAAGGACCTTAAAGCTCCGCCAGCTCCAGCCCCTGCCATGAGCAGGGATGGCTTCCACTGGAGCAGGGTGCTCCAAGCCCCTGTGTCCAACCTGGCCTTGAGCACTGCCAGGGATGTGGCAGCCACAGCATCTCCATTCAACCCATTCCAATGTCCCATCACCCTCCCATCCCATCTCCATCTCCCCTCTGGCAGGTTAAAGCCATTCCCCTTGTCCTGCCCCTACCTGCCCTTGTTGTGGCAATTCCCCGTGTGCCATGGTCACATCCAGGACCCTGCCGTGAGAGGGCTGGTGGGCATCTCTCTGCTCCCCGGGATGCTGCAGGGTGCTCAGAGCACCCAGAGCCGCTGCCTTCCCCCGGCTTGCAATGACATCTAGTGGAGCTGCCTCGGGAGACGGCTCAGTCCCAGCCGGCTGATGGGCTCCTTCAGCATTCCCCGTGCTCAACTTTCCCCTCCGACCTCCTCCTCCCGGAGCCAGCACCGATTTCCAAACCCTGGCCCGGCTTTCCATGAGCCAGAGCCATCGCCTCTTCCCCAGCACCACCAAGTCCCCTCCAGCCTGTGCTGAGATTGAGGCAAGGATGAAGAGCTGGGGGTTCTCATCAGCATCCTCTACATCAGGCTCCAGCCCCGGAGCATCACAAAGGAGTTGTTTCAGGGTGTCAAATGGTGACAAATAAACCACCCCAAGACACAGCCACACAAGTGCTGGGGCTTCCTTTGAAGGAAGAACACCGATAGATGGGGACCAGAACAAAGGCAAAGGTGGTTACTGGTACCAGGCACCCAGGTGTCTGACAGTGGCCTCAATGCCTCTGCAAGAGCAGAGGTGATGCCCCAGGGCTGAGTCCAGCTTTGGGGATGGAGGAGCCAGCACCAGGGGAGAGGAGAGGACCACAACGGTGGTGGGAGATGAAAGCAGCACCCGAGAACGGTGTTGTCTGATAGAGAGGTTTATTTAGGGCACGTGAGCAGAGGCAGCAGAGCAGGGATGCAGCACACACACCGAGAGAGCAGCTTGGAGTTAAACCCACATCAAAATCCCATGAACAGACATCAATTCCCAAAGACAAGACCCCCTCCATGCCAAGGTCCCAGGGTACCATTAAGCCTCTTGGAAGAGGCTTCCACGAAGGAGAAAGTGCTTTAAAGGCAGCTCTGGCCAAACTGAACCATCCTGTAACACTTGAAAACAGAGCAGCCACAAGAGGGTGGCTTGGGCATCACATCACAGCACGGTCCAGAGGAGAGGACGCAGCCCTGCTCCCGTGCCCCAAGGACAGGAGTGGCCCTGGGCCCCCCCGTCCTCTGGTTCTGCTCCCAGCCCGCAGGAGCAGGCAGGGAAATCCGTTGTGCAACCCCAAACCTCTCCTATTGCACCTGGATTTACCAGAGACAGGCCCTGGGGGGCTGCACAAGTTACCACCTCCATCCTCCCTCTCTGCCTACCCCTATAAGTTAAATTCTGAGCTTTCCCCACCTTTAGTGGGAGGAAGAAATATATATATATATATTAAAATACCTTTATTTCATCACTAAAAGCATGCGTAGTGTCTGGGATGCAGAGCATCCTCGGGCAGCCCAAGCACCCTCAAACACTCCAGGTTAAAGCTATAGAAGCTGCAGGAGCCGCATCCTTGCTGCAGGAGCCGCATCCTTGCTGCAGGAAGGATTGGTACCAGCTCTCATCACTGTGACCCAAAGGACTGGGGGGGCCCAGGGCAGGGAAACCTCAGTGCAAGCAGCAGCTTCCCCCCCCACGGGGACATGATGCCCCAGGACCATTGATCCTGAGGCTTCTCTTTGGCATCTTTGACCCCCCACTCAAGCACTCCCCCCAACCCACCCCATTACTTCTTGAAGAACTTCTTGTTGAGGAGGAAGATGAGCAGGTTCACGTTGACCTTGGCCTTATTGAACATCTTCATGACTGCTACACCCTCGTATTGCAGCTGCAGCAGGTCCTGGGGCGGAGGGGACTGTCAGCACCACCACCAGCCCTGCACATCCCACCCGCAGCATCCAGGTCCAGCATCACCCAGGGCCACGGGGACCAGCACGGAGCTGGGTTTGCCCCATGGAAGTGCACGGTGGTGTTGTCCCCATGGGCTCCAAGTCCTCCCCCAGCCCCAGCTGGATGTGGGGACACCATCAAGCAGCGTGAGGTGCTCCCTACCTGGTAGTGCAGCTGAAACCTCTCCATGTCGATCCCCATGAACTTGGCTTTCACCTGGAACCGGCCCGATTCCTCGCAGGGGATGATGTCAAAAACCACGTTCTTGAACCTAAAGGGGCAGAGGCACCGGCTACCGAAAGGGGCTTCGTGGCTTTAACACAAGCAAGGAGCAGGTCACCCACCCAGCACAACCCCTAGGGGCCAGACCCACAGCCCAAACCCCTTCCACCTCCCGCCTCATGCGGTCACGGAACGGTTTGGGTTGGAAGGGACCTTAAAGCTCACCCAGTTCCAACCCCCCTGCCATGGGGCAGGGAAACCTTCCAGGCTATTTTCCTCTCCCTGCCCCCTGCCATGGCATGGAGCAGGGGCTACGTACTGGCTGTGGGGCAGGTCCTCAATCTCCAGCAGCACTCCCTTCTCAAAGAGCCGGGCCGCAGTGTAGCGCAGTGATTGCAGCTTCTTGTTCTTCCCACTGACCCTTGAAGAGAAGAGCCCATGGAGCTGCTCTCCAGGCACGCAGGACCCCCGGGACCCCCAACAGCACCCTCCAGGGCTCACAGCATCCCGAGAGCAGTTAGAAACAGAGGGGAGGTTGGCAAGGAAACGTACCTGGTGCTGGCTGCCAGGTTGTCGAGGCAGGTTTTGATGTACTGGTTGTAATAATCAATCTGCTCCTCGTAAAACAAGGTCTTGGCATCGAGGCCCTGCAGGGTCTGCCTCAGCTTCAGGAGCTCCCCTTTGCGGTGCTGCCGGTAGCGCCTCCGGTTCCGGATGTCCTGGGAGGGGGAAAAACGATGCCAACAGAACTCATTTGGAGCTTTATGGAAGCACCAAGACGCTCAGAGGAGCCAGCCCCATTGCTGGCACTGCTCAACGGGGCCTGGAGCAACCTGCTCTAGTGGCAGGTGCCCATGCTCATCATTGGAGCTGGACGAGGGTCTTTAAGCTCCCTTCCAACCCAACCCATTGCAGCGATTCCATGCCCAGAGCAGGAGCTCAGGTGGGTTTAGAGGCGACCTCCTTGTCCCCCCACCCACCTTGGCCAGGTCATTGATGAGCTCCTGGTACTGATGGGCCGAGTCCAGCAGCCCCAGGCTCTGCAGGCGCCGCAGGTTGCGGATGATCTTGCGCTTCTTCTCCTCCAGGGACAGTTGGCTGTTGGCAGCCAGGGACCGGCTGCGCTGCAGCGTGGCCGGGCTCTGCGCATCCCGCAGCGCTCTCCGGTGCATGAGCTGCGCATGGGAGGCTTCCTAGGGATGAGGAGATGGAGAGCGTGGAGCGTGGCTGGAATGGGAGGGGAGGAGATGGAGCAATCACCCCCCCTCCACACACACACACACAGAGGAGTCTCTCCTGGCCCATCTGCTGTCTCTGCAGAGCAGAGCCCAACCAGAGCTGGAGCTTGGACGCCTTTGTGCCGTCTTTGCTCTTGCTCCAGGCACTGTGTTAGCACATCCCACCTCATGCTCCGAGGCCTGTGTCCACAGGATCCCCGGGAGGGAATCTCCTGGCTGGGACTGGATCACATCCACCAGCATCTGCTTGGTGCTGGAGACCAGAGGAAGACGTGAGGCACCCAGCTCCTGACCACCGTTCTGCTCCACCAGAGCAGCATCCCGAGGGTTTCCTGGCCTCCTCGAGCATCCCAACCCCATGGTGCCCGCAGAGCCCATCCTCACCTCAGCAATAAGCTCCTGGTGTCGCTCTCCTCACTGCTGGCCGCCGGCACCAGCTTCCCGGTGAGGGTGAGGGACATCTCCACCTTGCTGAGCTGGGAGAGCATCTGCTCGGTGCTGGCGTCCATGGGGCTGGCAACGCTCTCCCCTGTGGGGGCAGAGAGAGCCCGAGCTGGCCTCCGAGGAGTGGGCTCCCCCCACGGCCAAAGCAACCCAAGGAGAGCCTGGAGCAGGAAGAAGCCTGGAGGAGGCTCCGTCCTCCTTGGCGCTGCACCCACCGAGCAGGACCTGGAGCGTGGGGAGCTCCCCGAGGTCCTCCAGCAGCGCGTGCAGGGGGTCCCCGTGCTGCGGCGCGATGGAGTCCTGGTGCTCGAGCAGGAGCTGGCGGGGAGGGAGCCGAGTCAGCGGGGAACAACTGAGCCCCACGGGGAAGCACCGAGCCGGGAGGTTCAGGGAAGGACAAGGAGAAGCAGCAGAGAAGCTGCAGGATGGGGTTTATTTGCTTGCTTAAAAAGGGGGGGGGGGGAAAGGGCCAGGAGGAGCCGCGCTGGTGATGATGGAGCAGAAGACACAGAAGCCTGCATGAAGCAGAGCACTGTGTGCCCTCCTGGTGTCCCAACACACAGAGGACATGGAGCTGTTGGAGCAAGACCAGAGGAGGCCGTGAGGATGAGCAGGGGCTGGAGCAGTTGAGTTCAGGCTGGAGATAAGGCCCCATGGCAGGGGCTTGGGGCTGGAGGAGCTTTGAGGTCTTTTCCGACCCAAACCAGTCTGGGATTCTGTGGTGGAGGATGGGTTTGATGCCCTCACCTTGTGCGTGTTGATGAGCTCCCCCGCTGTGATGTAGATGACGGGTTTGGCCACTGCCACCATCTCCGAGTACTCGTCCATGTTAAACCTCTCCTCCGGCTCCGGGACGCTGCAGGCAGCAGAGATGAACCTTCTGCAGAGAGGGGGACAAGAGGAACCGGCCTCAAGCTGCGCCAGGGCAGGTTTAGATGGAGCAGAGGAACAACTCCTGCCCCAAAGGCTGCTCAGGCACTGGAACAGGCTGCCCAGGGCAGGGCTGGAGGAAGCGATCACCCATTGCCGTGGGGTCGTGGTGGGCAGCGATTGCACCGGATGCGACCTTCAAGGCCGTTTCCAACCCTGGTTGATGCTCTGGTTCTACGATCCCGAGGAGGCTCAGCCCCAGCCCGCCCGCGCCGTGGCGATGCCCACCTGAACCGGTGGTGGGTCTCCTCCAGGTAGCGGTTGAGGCCGCGGAGGTGCGCGCTGTCCCCGCCGAAGGGCTTGCGGGCGGCCGCGTGCTGCAGCACCCTGGCGATGGAGCCCAGGCTGCGGCGCTGCTCGGGCTGCAGGCTCGCCCCGGCGCACAGCTCCACCACGTCGAAGGCGTCGGGGGCCACCACGGCCGGGTTCATGTAGCGGTAATAGAGCAGGTTCCCCACCACCTAAGGGGCAAGGGGAGGGCGGGTGATGGGGAGCAGGCTCATGGCCAAGGCAGGGGTAAGCTGGGCAGGGAAGGGGGCTCCATCCTGGCTCCTGGAGGGGAAGCAGGGCAGGCAAGAGCCCACCATTGGCATCCCCTACTTGGCTCGAGGAAGACGGTGGCTTGAAGGGGTTTTTAAGTCAAGAGGACTTGATCGTTGGCACATTCAATGGGATGCCCCCATGCCGTGCAGACCCCCCCCCAGCCCCGGAGTACCTTGTCAATGTCCTCTGCTGAAGCCTCGGGGAACTTCTCAGCCAAGGATGTCCTCAGGATTTTGGCCATGTAGCGCATGCCATAGCTGAGGAGAGGGCAGGCGGCGTGTGGGGCAGCACCAGCTCGGCCCCCCCTGCCCCATCCCTGCTGCCCATCACCCCCCTTTCGGGTGATGGAGGAGCCCATAGCAGGGCCTGGTGGCTGCAGCATCCCTCAAGCCAGGAGGATGGAGCCAGCACCTACAGGGCCAGGAAGCCCTCCCATCACCCAACGTCCCTTCCCAAGGCCTTCCAGCCAACAGCGCTGCAGGGATGTGCCCAAAGACCCTCGAGGTACATACGGGATCTGGTCTACAGAAGAGGTGATGGCAGAGACAAACTTGTCCGTCATCATGAGGAGGTTGTGGATGGAGACATCCAACCGCCTTTGGACCTCGGGGTAGCTGAGAGCCTGCTCGGGGCTGACCTCATATGGGAGCTTGCTGTGAAGAGAAGCCAAGGTCCCCATCACCATCCCGACACCCATCCTCACCCCATGGGCTGGGCTAGGGACAGAGCCCTCCTTGCTCTGACCTTCTCTGCCCGCTCTGCGACTCGCTCTGGTTGACCCAAGCCTTGTAGATGTCCACAGGGTCGGTGCGGATGCTGAGGGCCTTGTCCTGCAGGACCTGCTGCACCGGGCCCCCCAGGATGTGCCGCAGGGCGTTCTGCCCGCGGGCGTTGCGGTAGAAGCTGACCAGCATCCGGATGACCGCGGCGTTCCCCAGCAGGATGTCGTGGACCTGCTCCACCTTGGAGCTGGGGAGAGGCAGGAGGGATGGGGCGAAGAGGATGGGCTTGGCGGAGCGCACCCACCGGGGGTGTTCTCCAATGCAGGAGGCAGCAGCCAAAGGACATCGCTGCATCCCAACTGCTGCCTCTGGGTCAGCCTTTTCCCGGTCCTGAACCCGGGAGGGGGTATCCCTATGGGCTGCACCCACCTGATCTCCTCCTGCAGCGCCGCCTTGAAGAGCTGGAGCAGCAGGAAAGCCTCCCGGGGGGTGGAGGCGTAGTTGTAGAGCGTGAAGATCACCGACTCCATGAACTTGGTGGACTTGGTCTGGGGCATCTGGAAGAGGAGCCTGGCCAGGTACAGGGGCTGCGTCTGCAGGGATGAGGAACAGCAGCATCACCCCGAAGGCCACGGGCTGCCCGCGCCCCTGGATCCCATGGGCACCGCGGAGCCCCACCTGCAGCAGGTAGAAGAGGTGCTGATAGGCCTCCAGCTTCTGCCGCTTCTCCTTGCTGAGCGACTTGAGCCCCTTCTGCTTGTCCATGGACATCAGCTCCGAGAGCCGCTCCTTGTTCTTCTTGGTCAGCTTCTTGCAGTGGCAAACGACCTCCTGGAGCCACACGGGAGAGAAGCGGTGGTGACTGCCAAGCTCTCCAGCGAGGAGCCTCAACGCTCCCCATCCCTTTCCCCACCCCGAGCTGGGATGCTAAGGAGGGGAGGACCAGCTCTGGAGCATCAGGTGGCCGAGGTCCTCCCCAACCTGCAGCGTGATCCTGTTCTTGACCAGCAGCCCAATCTTGATGTCCATGAGGTCCAGGTCGCTCTCCAGCTGCCGGTTGGCGCGGATCCTCCTCACCACCTCCTCCTGCAGCCGCAGCACCTCCGCCTCTTCCCAAAAGTCCTGCTGGCTCTGCTCCAGCAAGTGGATGAAGCGCCGTAGGATGCTCAGCGGGGGGCTCCTGGCGTGCACTGGCACAAGGCACAGCACCACCAATGGGTGGGACTGAGCGGGTGGACCCTCAGACCCCCCCCACCCTGCCCAAAGCAGCATCTTCTGGCACAGGCCAAGGTGATGCCACCAAGCCTTTGGGAGCAAAGGCGCTGCAAGAACAGCCCCAGCGCTGCTCTACCCGATGCCAAGGGCTCACCAAGGCTCTGCTTGCCATAGGGACACCGGTGGCCAACTTGCCCCCACCTCCCCTGGCCAACAAGGGGGGAGGCAGAGCCCCCTTCCCAGTTAATTCCCAGAGCAGAGGTGCGCAGGAACGTACCCAGCATCCTGTAATCCCCGCGGGCCTTGTGGGCTCGCACAAAAGCCTGGATCTTGATCACAGCTTCAACCTGCCAGGACAAACAAGGGGGTGAGGGATGTTCCTCGATGGGGAGCACCTAGCTCCCTGCTCCCAGCCCCAGGAATCTGCTTTCCCCAGCACACCCAGCCCTTCCCCTCTAAAGAACACCTTGATCTCCTTTAGGTTAGCGATGGAACTGGGGCCATCTTTGCCCTCCTCACACATGCAAACCCGCTTGGGCACCTTTCCCTTCCCATCTCTCCCCCGGCAAGGAGGCACCACTTTCCCTCAGCATCATCCCCCTCCATCCATCCCCTGCTCTTTGACTCCATCCCATCACTCACGTTGTGCCTGAAGTAGTGCAGCCGCTCCTGATACCTCCTCCGAGCCTGCCACATCCTCACGCCCGCCTGGATCTGGGAAAGACACCCCAGCAGTTGGAGCCAGCCCAAGGGGGAGGTCTCATGGAAGGTGTCCCTGCCCGAGGATTTAAGGCTGTTTCCAACCCAAACCACTCCAGAGTTCTTCCAAACCTTTACTGCAGCATCCGCGTTGGCCCGCAGGTAGCGCAGCCGCTCCAGGTAAGCTCTGCGCTGCTTGTACCCTCTCCAGCAGGCCTGGGCATAGACAAGACAAGACAAGCAGTTATGGAGATGGGCGCAAGGCCACCGTGACACCGTCCTCTGCAGCACCTTGGGTGAGCCCTGGCTTTGAAAGCTACGGAGCAGCAACCATCAGAGCAGCTCCCAGTGTCTGCAGGGGGCTATAGGGATGCTGGAGAGGGACCTCCATCAGGGGCTGGAGCCATAGGACAAGGGGTGATGGGTTCAGACTGAATCAGGGGAGGTTTAGGTTGGATCTAAGGCAGAAGCTCTTCCCTGTGAGGGTGGTGGGGAACTGGAATGGGTTGAATGGAGAAGTTGTGGCCACCCCATCCCTGGCAGTGCTCAAGGCCAGGGTGGACACAGGGGCTTGGAGCATCCTGCTCCAGTGGAAGGGCTGGAACTGGGCGAGCTTTAAGGCCCTTCCCCATGCAAACCATCCTACGGCGCACCAGAGGATGCTGCAAGCAGGCACCCCCACGCGCAGAGCGGGGACACATCCTGGCTCCATCACCTGGATCCTGACGGCAGCCGGATGCTGCTCCCGCAGGATGCTCCGGCGCGCCGCCAGCTCCCGGCGCACCAGGAAGCCGCGGAGCCGAGCCTGCAGCCTCACCACGAAGGCCACGTTGGCTGCCCACAGCCGCTCCCGGGCGCGCTCTGCCGTCACTCGGCTCACCACCGCCTGCGGGGACGCAACGCAGGAGCGTCAGCGCCGGCAGCGCCGCCGGCACCCGCTGAGCCCCGGCCGCCCCGGACCTGGATCTCCTCCCGGCTCAGGTGCGTGGTGTTGATGGCACCGTGGGGCGGGCGCTGCCAACTGCCCTCGAAGCTCTGCAGGCTCAGGTAGAACTCGGCACCATCAGCCAGCCGGTGCTGGATCCAGCACGGCTTCGCGCTCCCTGCACGGCGAGATGGATGGGTGCTGATGGAGGAGCTCCCCACCACGGATGGGTGCTGATGGAGGAGCTCCCCACCACGGATGGGTGCTGATGGAGGAGCTCCCCACCACGGATGGGTGCTGATGGAGGAGCTGCTCCCCACCACGGATGGGTGCTGATGGAGGCGCTGCTCCCCACCACGGATGGGTGCTGATGGAGGTGCTGCTCCCCACCACGGATGGGTGCTGATGGAGGAGCTCCCCCCCACGGATGGGTGCACCCCAGGGTGATGGATGGGGCTGGTACAATCGCATCTTTTACCTGCTTGCCTCTTGGTGGCCATCAGAGCCGCGAGCTGCTCCTGGTACCCAGCGGCGCAGGCGCCCACCACCCCGCACAGGGCCACGGCGGGGTTGAGCAGCACCCGCAGGGTCTGGGTCGCCTTCCCCTCCTTGATGGCCTGGTTGATGGCAGCGATGCCCAGAGCCACTGCAGGGACAGAGGGGTCCATGTGAGACTCTCCTTCCTTCCTCCTACGGCTGCAGGGGCGCAGCGCCGGGCAGGGCACTCAACTCTTCCTGGCTGTCACCGTGTCCTCGTTGGCCTTGCAGACTCCATCCTGGATCTCTTCCCACCAGAGCTCAGCTCCATCATCCCCTGTGGCCTGTGAGACAGCGAGGGGACCGCAGGTGGGCACCCTGGGCCAGCGCCTCAGCAGCCTCACAGGGAAGAGCTTCTGCCCAAGAGCTCATCTCCATCTCCCCTCTATCAAGGTAAAGCCATTCCCTTGTCCTGCCCCTCCATCCCTTGCCTCTGCAGCCCCTTCAGGCACTGGAGCTGCTCAAGGTCTCCCCTTAAGGAGCCTCCTCTTCTCCAGGCTGACCCAGCCCAGCTCTCATCATCAGCAATACGGGCTCCAGTGAGCCCCGGTCCGCACATCAGCACCCATCCAGCACCTTCTGCTCTCCCTATGCTACAGGAGGAGGCTGCTGCTTGGGGGGTACCGCATGGCAAAGGGGATCCCCCCACCCAACCTGGGCTTTCATCCTGCGTGCGTGGGCCAGGACGCTGTGGTAGCGCCGGGCAATGGGGAGGCTGATGTGGGGCAGGGCAGCCGCCTGCAGCAGCAGCGCCGACAGCATCTTCTCGGGGTCCTCCTGCAGCAGCGCCTCGTTGATGAGCTTCACAGCCCTGAGTCCTGCACGGCAGGGATGGATCAGCCCCCCCCCAGCCCGCAGGGTGAGACTCTCTGCTGTCTCATTAGGGCTGGGCTCCCCGTGCAAACCCCCTGCTCGCCCCAACGCGGGCAGCGCTCACGGTCGTTCTCATCCTGCACTGAGGAATTGGCGCTGGTCACGCTGTCCTGGATGCTGGTCCAGCTCAAGAACTCCCCTCCTGCTGCCCGGTGTTGCCTTTTGAGCTGCGCTAAGTCCTCAAAATACCTGCAGGAGACACATAGGGCACCGGCTCGGCGCGTCCCAAGCGGGAATGGTGCCGGGCAGAGCCAGCACCCTGCTTTCCAAAGGGGAAAATGCAAGGTCTGGGGCAGGGTGGGTGCTGAAACCAGCCCACACCAGCTGCCCATCGCTTCCCGAGGCTCTGCCCCACAGCCCCCACCCCACACGCAGCCCTCACCGCTGCGCGTTCGCATCCTCGACACCCGCGAGCCCCAGGGCAGAGCTGACCAGGCTGCTCCAGAGCGCATCGGGGTCCCCAGCATCCAAGGCTCTGTTAACCAATGCCACGGCCGAGAGCATCTCCACAGCCACAAACAGCTCCTCCTGCACCAGCTCACCCTGCACGGGGCAAGGCAGAGATGCTGAGACCCCCATATCCCGGCCTATCAGCGGTACTGATCCCCCCCCACAGCACCAAAGAACGGATGGGACCCGGACACGGATCCATGGGGAGCTCACCCGCGGGTGCTGGCTCTGCAGCAGGGCCAGTTGGTGCTGGTACAGGGGGGCAGCGAGCGGGTACACGTGGGGCAGCTGGGCTGCGGGGTCCATCAGCGCTCCCAAGGTTTCGGCTGGGTTTCCACGACGGATGGCAGCGTTCACCCGGCTGATGGCCCCCAGCACTGCAGGAAGGCACCGGCTCCAAAGGGATGCACCCAGGCAGCGGAACCCCCCCCCTCCTCTCCCAAAAAAAGCACCACATCCACCCCAGGCACTCACTGGCTCGCTCCTCCTCGCCCTTCCTGTTTGCTGCCAGGATCCCAGCTTCCAGCTCTTCCCGCTCCAAGAGATCCATGTAGCCCAGCTCCTGCAACAACAGCTTCTGTGTCCCACAGCCCCTGCTGATGGAGCTGCCCCGCTCAGACCCCCTGCAGGAGATGCTCATCCCCATTGCTCCCCCTCCGCCCCGCTCCAGGGTACCAGCACCCAAACAGCGCCCCACAGGGCTCCTCCAGCCCCTACCAGCGCCTTCTGCTCCCGGTCCGTGCTGAGCTGCTCCAAGTAACGCTGGAGGTTGTGGCGCTGGAGGCAGCGCAGGGCCAGGAGCGGGTCCTGCAGCGCACGGTGCAGCGCCAGCGCATCCTGCTGCTCCAGGGCATCGTCCACCTCCTCCAGAGCTCCGTGCACTAGGACGGGACATGGGCACCCGGAGCGAGTCAATCGCCCTCATCCCCCTTGCGCTGCAGGCTCTGCAGCCTTCTCTGGCCCCTCTCCAGCACCTCCATGTCCCTCTTGCAGTGAGGGGCCCAGAGCTGAGCACAGCATTGTTAGCAGTGGGTATTAAGAACGCGAATTTCCCCTTGGGAAAGCACCAAAAGACCCAACCCAGGCCCCCAAGACATCTGAAACCTGAGCAGATGGCCTCTTTCTGCTGTGCCCCCCCCCAGCCCAGGCAGGCTCTCCCTGCAGCCCTGGGTACCACAGGTAGGGAAGGCCCAAGCTTTGCTCTCACCATTCACTTTGTTGATGTTCCCTTGGATCTCAGCCTGGGTCAGGTAATGGTCGTAGATGTCCTCTCCCTCGGGGATCACCTGCAGGAGCTGCAGGATGCTCCCCCTGAGCACGCACCCTCCCAATAGCACCCAGAGGCTTCCAACCTGGCCTCGAACGCTGCCAGGGATGGGGCGGCCACAGCAGCTCAGCGCCAGCACAAGACGTGCACGGGGACCCCTCCAGCCCATCCCCACCAGCCCTGGCCTCCCCTCCTCACCCTGTTCCTGGCGTTGCTGCCCTTCTCCAGCTTCGCCCGGTGCAGCATCTCCTGGTAGGCGCCCGCCAGCTCCGGGCGCAGGCCGAGCAGCATCGCGCTGGGGTTGCAAAGGGCCCCCATGGTCTGGGCCACCACCCCCTGCTCCACGGCTTGGTTGATGGCCAGCACGGCGGCGTGCACTGGAGAGGGAGGGGGGCAGTGGGACGGTGAGGCAGGGACCATCCCCTATGGTCCTGAGTGCGTGGGATGAGCTGCGCCACGCGGGATGCTGGGAACCAGCCCCATCCCCAAAGAGCAATCCATGCTCTCCAGTGCCCACAAAGCCTCCACGTCTCAGCACGTGAACCCTTGGGTCCTGTGCCAGCCCATGCATGGGTCAAGGGGAGAGCAATGAGGAGCCTCCACCGTCTCAGGGCACCCCTGTGTTTGCTGCCTGGCCCCGGGCGTGACGTTTGGGGGTCCCCATCACCTGCTGCTTCATCCCCAGAGAGCTCGTTGGCCAGGATGCCCCCGATCTTGCTGAAGGCAGGGAGCTGCAGCCCGTACTTCTCCAGCTCCCGCTTCATGTGGTTGATCTCCTCCTCTGGAACACAGCACAGAGGCATAGGAGAGAGCAGCTTGGCTTGGGGAAGGAGCTCGAGGCTCATCCAAACCAGAGGGGTGCAAAAGAACCCCACGCTGCGGTAGCATCACCGAGGCTGAAGCCCAAGGTCTTCGCTCCCCACATCCCTCCCAGTGCAGGGCCCCAGAGCATCCCTGCAGCGATGCCGTACCTGTGAAGTCCACCTTCCCATACAAATCCTGGATCTGAGGAGCCAGCCCCAGCTTGAAGAGGTACAAGCTGAAAGGCAAAGCACATGCACACCATGACCACTTCCCTCCCTGTGCTTCTGCAGCACCCAAAGGCTCTTTCCCTCATTTTGGGGATGCCACCAAAGGGCTTTTGAACACCAGCATGACCAGTGTGGGGCCAGGGGCACCCACCTGAGCGCATGGATGCAATAGACCACCCGGGGCATGTTCTTCTTGTCATAGATGTCCGTGGTCTCCGGGTGGAACATCTGCCAACAAGACAAGAGGTCGCTCAGGAGGAGATGGCACCGACATGGTCCATGGGGAGGATGGTGACCAAGAGTGGAGGGGCAGAGATGAACCCCCCTCAACAGCAACACGGGCAATGGGGGCCGTTACCGTGGGGAGCCCCACGTGGCTCATCGCATCCCTCCAGTAGTTGATGTTATCCGTGTGCCGGAAGTGGAGCCCGGCTGCCTGGAGGACAGGAAACACAGGATGAGGCTCAGCCCCCCCCAGTTCTCCCAACCTTGGGGTCCCCGCTCCCCCAAAACCATGAGGTTAAAGCCCAAGGCAAAGCCTGTGGAACCCCCCCAGGAATGAACCCTGCAGCGCCCGGGATGCACCCTAAGGGATGCACCCCCCCAGCCTCACCTTGTAGCGGGTCTGCTCGGGGTCGTAGATCTTCTTCAGAGGGACCACGGTGGGGGCAAAGCAATGGCCCAGCTTGGCCAGGACCACCCCATTGCGCAGGGTCTCTTCGAGCTCCATTGGAGGGGGCAGCTCCTCGCGCAGACAGGCCTCCAGCCAGCTGCAGGGCAGAGATGGGGCACGTCACGGACCCCCTCCAGACCCATTCCAGGCAGGAAAAGCAGCTCCCAAAGGCGACACCCCCACCCCATCCACATCAACCCCCCCTCCACGGTAGGGAGGGGTCAGCACCCATCTCTTTGCTTGGCTGCTCCCCCTTTGGAGAGCCAGGAAGCACCAGGAGCAGGCAGGATCCTGCAGGATCCCAGACCACCCCCCCCCATTCCTTATCTCCCAAGCTCCATCCCAGCCTTCCCCCCCCGCCCCATCGAAACCGGGGGGTCCCCACATCCAGCCCCACCGCTTGGCCTCCTCCAGGTGACACAGGTACTGGTAGGCGATGTTCTGCCTCCTCTTCTCATCCATCTCCTCTGCCGTGAGCCGCTCGCCTGCATGGGGGGCAGACCCCGTTATCCCGGGGGGGGGGTTTGTCCTTAACCCCCATCCCACCCCAATGAAGATCCCCACAAGGAATTCCACCAAGGCCTCCCCCGCACCCCCCGAGCGGCCCCGCATCCCCACCGGGACCCCCCCTTTGCAGCCCCACAACCGGCCGCTCACATCGCCCCGAGCCCGCTCCCTCCATGGCTACGGCTGCGGAGGCTCCACCCCGCGATTTGAATCTCCCGCCGCTCACGTGACACCGCGCGGGGGCCGCCGGGAGTTGGAGTTCAGTAGCGGGTAGCGAGGACCGGGTGTAGTGCGGTAATGGGGACCGGGTGTAGTGCGGTACTGGTACCAGGGACCGGTTGTAGCGCGGTAATGGGGACCGGGTGTAGTGCGGTACCGGTACCAGGGACCGGTTGTAGTGAGAATGGGGACCGGCTGTAGTGCGGTATCAGTACCAGGGACTGGTTGTAGTGTGGTAATGGGGACCAGATGTAGTGTGGTAATGGGGACCGGGTGTAGTGCGGTACCGGTACCAGGGACCGGTTGTAGTGCGAATGGGGACCGGCTGTAGTGCGGTATCGGTACCAGGGACTGGTTGTAGTGTGGTAATGGGGACCGGATGTAGTGCGGTAATGGGGACCGGGTGTAGTGCGGTACCCGGGACCGGTTGTAGTGCGAATGGGGACCGGCTGTAGTGCAGTATCAGTACCAGGGACTGGTTGTAGTGCGGTAATGGGGACCGGGTGTAGTGCAGTAATGGGGACCAGCTGTAGTGCGGTACCGGTACCAGGGACCGGTTGTAGTGCGGTAATGGGGACCGGTTGTAGTGCGGTAATCGGGACCGGCTGTAGTGCGGTACCAGGGACCGGTTGTAGTGCGGTACTGGGGAGCAAGGACTATGGACACGATGGGGTGGTTGTGCAATCAGTCATCCAGCTCCCAGCATCACCCGCTCACAGCATCACCCTACTCACAGCATCACCCCGCTCACAGCATCACCCAGCTCCAATGACCGTGTTGCCATGGCACTGCACACCGGTGCTAGGGATGAAACCGGAGCCACTGGGGCCATCTCAGAACGTTCCTTCCCCGGGAGAAGCCCAGCTTTGTCCCGTTCCGCCTTTGCCACGCACACCCCTGCTGCTTTCCTGGTGCTCCAAAGCGGCTTTCCAGGCATCCCAGTGGGACCCAGCAGCCCTCGGACCCCCCCATCCATGACTGGAAGGCAGCAGCGAGCGCTGGTGATGCCCCGTGTCCTTCTCCCCTCTCTCGGCGCCTAAAGAGCAAACAGTAAGTGCCTGCCTCCCATAAGGACACCCTGGGAATACCCACCCTGTGCTGCTCTTCCCCAGACATCCCGCTGCATCCCTCCCTTGCAGGCAGGTCTCACTCAGCCCATGGCTTCAGAGGAGGCAGCAAACCCCGAACCACATCCCACAGCCCCTGTGACCCCCAAAAAGAGCCGGAAGAAAGGGAAGGAGAAGCCAGAGGCCGGGGCAGATGCTCAGGAAGGAGGGGAGGAGGTGGTGGAGCCAGAGGCCAGGATCCAGGCGCTGACACGAGCCGGGCACCGGGCGCTGGTGCTGGGCGCTGGGCAGGAGGCAATTGGGTGCTTCAGGAAGGCGTTCGTCCTCTCCAGGAGCATGGGGAGCCCCCAGCTCCGCAGCGCTTGTGCCTTCAACCTGGGGGCTGCCTACGTGGAGACCGGGAAACCCAAAAAGGGCCTCAGGTTCCTCCTCCGGTCCCAGTCCTCACTGGGGGGCCATGGGGAGCCCTCGCCGGACCTTTATTTCAGCATCGAGGCGGCTCGCGAGGGGCTCCAGGACTTCCCAAAGGCTCTGGAGCACTTTGGCCTCGCCGCTGGCGCTGCTGATGGTGATGATGGTGATGATGGTGCGGCCCGGGCCGGCAGCAGAGCCGGGACCCACGTGCGGATGGGCTGCTGCTACCTGGGGATGCGGGAGCCGGCGCTGGCGGCGCGGTGCTTCCTGGATGCTGCGCGGTGCTTTGCGGCGGCCGCCAGCCCGGAGGCCGCGGCCGTGGCTCTGAGCAGGGCCAGCGGCTCCATGCTGCAGAGCCGGGGCTTCGGGGTGGCCGAGATCGCCGCGGTCCTCGCCCAGTGCCGCTCGCTCTGCGGCAGCATCCGTGATGCAGCCCTGCGAGGTAAACGCCACGCTCCATCCCTCGCTCCCGGTGCCCGGAGCAGCACCCGCACCCGGCCTTTCCCCTCTGCTCCGCAGGGAAACTCTACAGCGACATCGGGCTCGGCTATTCCCAGCTCCACATCTTCCCCCTGGCTGCTGAGAGCTTCCAGAGGGCTCTGGCATCAGAACCGGAGCAGGACAGGGCGGCCGCGCTGCTGCAGAACATGGGCGCTGCCCACAACGCGCTGGGCAGCTTCGGCACGGCGCTGGGCTGGCACCGGCAAGCGGCAGCGCTGCACGGTTGGTGGCACCGGGATGCTTTGCTCTTGGCTTTGCTGGATGTGCCCCATTCCAATGGGGTTCCCAATTCCAGGTGTTCTCGGGAACCGGAAGGCGCAGGGGCAGTGCTTTGGGAACCTGGCTTATGCCTGCAGCCGGCTCGGGAACCATGAGGCTGCTGCAGAGAGCTACCTGCACGCCCTGCAAGCCTTCCGGGACTCGGGTAAGGGGGATGCAGGCGAATCATCCCTGCTCTGGTGGCTCGGCAGCATCCCCACGCCGGGCGCGTGCCGGATCCAAAGGGCATCAGTGATGCTCACGCTGCAGGACCACGCTGGACCAGCGCTGATGCTGCTCCTCACCTCCCAGGGGATGTACCGGGGCAGTGGCAAGCGTGCGAGGGGCTGGGAGCTGCCTACTTCCACCTGGGAGACCCCTCCAGAGCCATCGGGCACTACAAGGAGGCCCTGACGTTGCTTTCCCGTTGCCAGGTTAGGACCATGGGGCGGGCTGGATGCTCTCCTGCATCCCGGGGTGACCACCCCAGCCCTGGGTGCTGATCGGGGGGTGCCTCCTCTGCAGGACACCCCCAGAGCCGCCCGTGAGCGGGTCGTGCACAGGCTCACCGATGCCATCCAGCACCGGCTCTGCCTCCACGGCCGCCTCTCCCATAGGGTGAGCATCGCCCCATGGCGCAGGGAGGGTTGGGGCACTGGAGCATCGCAGCCCAGGCAGGGCTTGGTGGACGCACCAGGGGTCGGGGGGCAGAGATGTGAACCCCGCAGGGTCCCCCCCATCCCAGCAGGATGTGTCCCCCCATCCCAGCAGGACCCGGGTCAGCTGCAGCTTCCCCCCACCCGGCCCCACGCCACCAGGACACAGCTTTGGGGGAGCAGGATGTGAGTCAGAAACCTGCTGCATCCCCACATCCCGGGATGTAGCCATGACCCCGGGGCGGGCTCGGGTACCCCATACACCCCGTTAATGCCTCGGCCCCTCGCTGCCCTCCCCAGCCCCATGGACCAGCGGCCCCATGGATGCCGGGAGCCCCGCACCGGGAGGATGGAGCCCCGCACCGGGAGGATGGAGCCCAGCACCGGGAGCAGGGAGCCCCACAAGGGGAGGATGGAGCCCAGCACCGGGAGGATGGAGCCCAGCACCGGGAGCAGGGAGCCCCGCACCGGGAGGATGGAGCCCAGCATCGGGAGGATGGAGTCCAGCACCGGCAGCAGAGAGCTCCGCACCGAGAGGACGGAGCCCAGCACCGGGAGGATGGAGCCCAGCACCGGGAGCAGGGAGCCCCGCACCGAGAGGATGGAGCCCAGCATCAGGAGGATGGAGCCCAGCACCGGGAGGATGGAGCCCAGCACCGGGAGGATGGAGCCCAGCACCGGCAGCAGGGAGCCCCACACCGAGAGGATGGAGCCCAGCATCAGGAGGATGGAGTCCAGCACCGGGAGGATGGAGCCCAGCACCGGGAGGATGGAGCCCAGCATCAGGAGGATGGAGCCCAGCACCGGGAGGATGGAGCCCAGCACCGGGAGGATGGAGCCCAGCACTGACAGCAGGGAGCTCCGCAATGAGAGGACGGAGTCCAGCACTGGGAGGACGGAGCCCAGCACCAGGAGCAGGGAGCCCAGCACCGGGAGCAGAGAGCCCCGCACCGGGAGGATGGAGCCCAACACCGGGAGGATGGAGTACAGCACCGGGAGGGTGGAGCCCAGCACCGGGAGCAGAGAACCCCGCACCGGGAGGATGGAGCCCAGCACCGGGAGGATGGAGTCCCGCACCGGGAGAATGGAGTCCAGCACCGGGAGGGTGGAGCCCAGCACCGGGAGGATGGAGCCCAGCACCGGGAGCAGGGAGCCCCGCACCGGGAGGATGGAGCCCAGCACCGGGAGCAGGGAGCCCCGCACCGGGAGGATGGAGTCCAGCACCGGGAGGATGGAGTCCAGCACCGGGAGGATGGAGTCCAGCACCGGGAGGGTGGAGCCCAGCACCGGGACGATGGAGCCCAGCACCGGGAGGATGGAGCCCAGCACCGGGACGATGGAGCCCAGCACCGGGAGGATGGAGCCCCGCACCGGCAGCAGGGAGCCCCGCACCGGGAGGATGGAGCCCCGCACCGGGAGGAAGACGCTGTCGCTCTTCTGCATCCTCTTGTGACGGCGGCAGCACCGGGAGCTCGCACCGGGACCCGGCGCGGTTTCGAACCCGCATCTCCGCTGTCCCCCTTCGGGCACCCGACGGGGCGGGTACGGGGGGACCCGGCTCCGCCCCGGGGCCGTCCCTGCGCCTGCTCCTTGCGGAGCGGAGCCGCTCGGAGCCCTCCGCATGCCGGGCCCGAGGGCGCTGCTGGGGCTGGGGCTGCTGGTGGCGGCCGGGGGGGTCCGGGCGGGCGGGCGCTGCTTGAACCGGGGCTGGGGCTGGGGCTGGAGCCGGGAGCGGGCTCCGTGGTGCGGCTCCCACCGCGCCATGCACGGCCCCAGCGCCGGGCCCGGCCCGCGGGGGCTCCGCTTCCTCGGGTACGGCCGCAGGGATGCGCTGTGGGGAGGGAGGGAAAGGGGGTAAGAGGGCGGTTGGGGGTCCGCAGGGGGGTAACGCCATGGGGGGCTCGGGCAGAGCCATTGGGGTGCATGGGGGGGGGGCAGATGGGCGCTGTGGTGCTCGTCCCCTTTGGGGCTCTTCACAAAGCCGAGGGCATCTGAGCCTCCAGAACCGGGGTGCAGGCGGGTTTTGGGGTCCCCATAGGAGCTATAATCCGCTCCCCCCCCCCCCCCTCCCCGTGCAGGCAGGATGAGGCCCAGGCCATTGACCAGGAGCTGTTCACCGAGTACAAGTTCAGCGTGGACCAGTTGATGGAGTTGGCGGGGCTGAGCTGCGCCACGGCCATCGCCAAGGTGGGTGCACAGGAGCACGGGGATGGGGGGGGGTCCCTGCATCCTCAGCATCACCCTCCCAGCACCTCCTGCCCCGCTCCAGGTTTATCCCCCCAGCTCCTTCACCACGAGCCGCCCCGCGGTGCTGGTTGTGTGCGGGCCGGGCAACAACGGCGGCGACGGCTTGGTCTGCGCCCGGCACCTGAAGCTGTTTGTGAGTCTCTTGTGCCCTCCCACCCCCCGACCCCATCAGCTTTGGGGTTCCTGCTCCTGGGGCTGTGCCCGGCGCTGGAATTCTGCTCAGATCCCTGTTGTTCCTGCAGGGCTACGAGCCCACCGTCTATTACCCCAAGCGCTCCAGCAAACCCCTCTTTGAGGGCTTGACCACGCAGTGCCAGAAGATGGACATCCCCTTCCTGCCCGAATTCCCGGCCGAGGTGAGGATATGGAATCATGGAAGCAGCCATGGAAAAGCCCTTTCAGCTCATCCCATCCCGACTGCCAAGGCCACCGCTAACCCATGGCACTGAGAGCCTCAGCTACTCCAGCCCTGCCCTGGGCAGCCTGGTCCAAAGCCTGAGCATCCTTTGGGGCAGGAATTGGTCCTCAGCTCCATCTAAACCTGCCCTGGTGCAGCTTGAGGCCGGTTCCTCTTGTCCCACCCCTTGGGAGCAGAGCCCAGCCCCATCCTGGCTCCATCCCCCTGAGCCTTCTTTTCCCCATCTGAACCCCTCAGCCGTTCCCCATCACTTGTGCTCCAGCCCCATAGCCTTCCTATGGCCCCACTCCAGCCCCTCAATGTGTGGTACCCACTGGGCTGCTTTCCACCCTCCCCTCCGCAGCCTGCACTCATCGATGAGCTCTATGGGCTGGTGGTGGACGCGATCTTTGGGTTCAGCTTCAAGGGAGCCGTGCGGGAGCCCTTCGGCAGCATCCTCAGCACCCTGGGGCACATCACGGTGCCCATCGCCAGCATCGACATCCCCTCGGGTGAGTACCCCCCCCCCTCCCCGGAGGGCCCCATTTAGGGTCCTCCTGGCTCCAGCTTGTCCCGGGGGGGGGGGTTCCTCCTTGCAGGCTGGGATGTGGAGAAGGGGAAGGCGGACGGGCTCCGGCCGGACATGCTCATCTCACTCACGGCGCCCAAGAAGGCAGCGCTGCACTTCGAGGGGCGCTTCCACTTCCTCGGGGGCAGGTTCGTGCCCCCAGCGCTGCAGGAGAAATACGCCTTAAACCTGCCCCCGTACCCCGGCACAGAATGCGTCCTGCAGCTCACCTAGAGCGGGGGCTCAGGATGCTCAGCACCCTCAGCGCGTCGCTGGGCTGCAGGCCCTACGCAGCGCCATGGAAGCTCAGTGCAGCTCCGACCTAATCCCGGTGTTGGGAGGGGTAAATGGGATCCCGGATCCCTCCGCACTCTGGGATAGTTTCATGGCAATAAAAGCTTTATTCGTGTGCCCTCGACGGAACGTTTCGGTGCTCTCTGGGGTCTGTCCCCTTGCGTCCCTCGGGGACAGCCCCACGGCAAAGGGGTCCCTGCTTGGAAGTGGGGTGCTCCCTGATGGAAGTCAAGCTCAATCCAGCTCCAAACCAGGCAGTCCCAGCCCAGCATCCCCAGGCAGGGATGAACGCTTGGCCAGGCCGCAAAGAGCCCAGAGCATCCTTGGGCACCAAGGACAGGAATTGGGACCCTTGCAGCCAGATGGAACCAGCCATGGGGCCCTTGTTCACTCCGGGTCCTTCTTCCTCCTCCTCTTCTTCTTCTTCCTGGGGCTGTGGCTGGCCTGGTCTGGCCCATCTGTGTCTTCCAGAGGCATCTCTGCCTCAGCTGGCTCTTCTTTGTCCTGCTGCTGCTGCCGCTTCTTCTTCCCCATCACAACTGGTTCTTCTTCGTTCTCCTTCTTCCTTTTCTTCTTCTCCATCACAATTGGCTTTTCCTTGTTCTCCTTCTGCTGCTTCTTCTCCATCACAATTGATTCTTCTTCATTCTCCTTCTCCTGCTTCTTCCTTTTCTTCTTCTCCACCACAACTGGCTCTTCCTTGTTCTCCTTCTGCTTCTTCTTCTGCATCACAACTGATTCTTCTTCGTTCTCCTTCTCCTGCCTCTTCCTTTTCTTCTTCTCCATCACAATTGGCTCTTCCTTGTTCTCCTGCTTCTTCCTTTTCTCCATCACAATTGGCTCTTCTTTGTCCTCCTGCTGCTGCTGCTTCTTCTTCCTCCTTGCAGCCTTCCCTTCCTCTCCCGCCACCTCCTCTTCTCCGTTTGGCTCCTGGTGCTTCTTCTTCTTCCTCTTTGCAGCCTTTCCTTCGTCTCCCTCCTCCTCCTCGCTCGGCCCCTGCCTCTGCAGCGCCTTGGCACTGGCTCCATCCCTGCACTCTTCCCTTTGCCTCTTCTTTCCCTGCCTCTCGGGGGGCTCCTCGTGTCCGAGCGTGGCCAGGAAGGCTCGTTCCTGCTCCTCCAGGCGCGCCAGCTTGGCGCTCATCGTCAGGCCGTGCCGGGCACCCCTACAACGACCAATGGCACCGGGCTCTGGCACCTCCCTGCCAGTGCCCCCCCACCCCACCCCAAGAGGAGAGGGGTACCCCCAGGACCCACTCACTTGTGTGCTGTGCGCCCCCCGCACACCCGCATCAGCTCCTCATCCGTCAGCCTGTGGGACACAGACAGGGCTCAGGACCCGGGGTCCCCCTCGCAGCATCACCCCCCAGAGCCCCGCAGGGTGGGGATGGAGCCTTGCCTCCTGGCTGAGGACAGGTCCAGCTCTTCCTCCTCCTCCTCCTCCTCCTCGCTGCTCGCGGAGCCTGCGGGCTCCTCGCCGTGCGCTGTGAGCGTGGCCGACTGCAGAGAAGGGGGCACAAGGAAAAGGGGGGTCCTGGAGGAGAGGGGGTGCGCTGGGAAAGGGGGGTGCAGAGCTTGGGCTGCCCCCAAAGCCGTTTACCTTCACGAAGCGGCCGTACAACAAGCTGGGGGTGCCGCTGGCCTTGTGGGGCTTCCTATTGCTGATCCTGACTCCCTGCTTGGAAAGCGCCTTCAGGGAGATGCCGTCCTGCAGGGATAAGAGAGGGAAAGGGCTTGGGAAGGCTTTAACCCGAGGGGTTTCATCCTTAAACCGCATCACCGGCCCCCCCGCCGGCTCCCACCTGCCCGGCCTCCACCGCGATGTTGGCGGCCGCCTGGTTGAAGACGTGGTCCCACCAGTGGAAGGAGAAGGGCTCGGATGCGTCGTGTCCCACCTGCGGGAGCGCAGGAGCCGCTGGGGATGCTGCCACCAGCCGGAGCCCCACCGGGGATGGGGGGGGGTGTAAGGGGGGACAGGGACCCGTGACTCACCCCGGCTGTGCCGCACTTCACCTTCACCCGGATGGGCTCGGCAATGCCGTGCTCCTGCCGGCCCAGCCCCTGCCCTGCGGACAACGGCTCCATCACAGAGTGCACTGGATCCATCATGGACCGCACTGGATCCATCACGGACCGCATTGGATCCATCATGGACCGCACTGGATCCATCACGGACCGCACTGGTTCCATCACGGACCACACTGGATCCATCACGGACCGCACTGGACCCATCATGGACCGCATTGGATCCATCATGGACCGCACTGGATCCATCATGGACCACACTGGATCCATCACGGACCGCACTGGATCCAACACGGACCGCACTGGATCCATCACAGACTGCATTGGATCTATCACGGGCCGCACTGGATCCATTATGGATCACACTGGGTCCATCACGGACCACACCGGTTCCATCATGGACCAAATGGGTTCCATCATGGACTGCATGGATCCCATCCCGGACCGCACCAGCTCCATCATGGATCAAATGAGTCCCATCCCGGACCGCACAGGTTCCCTCATGGACCACATGGGTTCCATCCCGGACCGCACCGGTTCCCTCATGGACCACATGGGTTCCATCCCGGACCGCACCGGTTCCCTCATGAACCAAATGGGTTCCATCCCGGACTGCGTGGATCCCATCCCGGACCGCACCAGTTCCATCCCGGACCGCACCGGCTCCCTCATGGACCACATGGGTCCCGTCCCGGACCGCACCGGTTCCCTCATGGACCACATGGGTTCCATCCCGGACCGCACCGGTTCCCTCATGGACCACATGGGTTCCATCCCGGACCGCACCGGTTCCCTCATGGACCACATGGGTTCCATCCCGGACCGCACCGGTTCCCTCATGGACCACATGGGTTCCATCCCGGACCGCACCGGCTCCATCCCGGACCGCACCGGCTCCGCGGTGGAGACACCGGGTCCGGGGTCCGGGGTTGGCCCCGGCGCTCGGGGCACACGCGCGGTGCCGATGCGGTGGGAGCCGCACCTCGCCTCCAGCCGTGCCGCCGGAGCTGGCGCTCCGCGAACACCAACCCGCGGCCCGGCGGCCCCGGAGCGCTCATGGCGGCGGCACCGGCACCGGGATCGGGATCGGGATCGGAAACAGGAACCGGGATCGGGCCCCCCACGCTGCCTCCCGCAGGAAGCGCAAACTGCGCATGCGCGGTGGGCGGGACCACGATGGAGGGCGCGGACACGTTACACACATGTACATGCATGTACAAGGCATGTAGAGACATGAACACGCGTATTCACACGTGTACACACATCTACGTGCACATACAGATATAGCACCTTGTACACACGTATTCGCACATGTACACACGTGTATACACACATCTACATGCACATACAGGTATAGCACACATATACACACATGTATACACACATCTACATGCACATACCGATATAGCACACGTACACACGTATTCGTACATGTACACATATGTATACACACATCTACATGCACATACCTGTATAGCACACATGTACACATGTATTCGCACATGTACACACATGTATACACACATCTACATGCACATACCGATATAGCACACGTACACACGTATTCGTACATGTACACATATGTATACACACATCTACATGCACATACAGGTATAGCACACATGTACACATGTATTCGCACATGTACACACATGTATACACACATCTACATGCACATACCGGTATAGCACACATGTACACATGTATTCGCACATGTACACACATGTATACACACATCTACATGCACATACCTGTATAGCACACATGTACACATGTATTCGCACATGTACACACATGTATACACACATCTACATGCATATACCTGTATAGCACACATGTACACATGTATTCGCACATGTACACACATGTATACACACATCTACATGCACATACCTGTATAGCACACATGTACACATGTATTCGCACATGTACACACATGTATACACACATCTACATGCACATACCTGTATAGCACACATGTACACACATATTCGCACATGTACACACGTGTATACACACATCTACATGCACATACAGGTACAGCACACATATACACACATGTATACACACATCTACATGCACATACAGGTATAGCACACGTACACATGTATTCGCACATGTACACACATGTATACACACCTCTACATGCACATACTGGTATAGCACACATGTACACACGTATTCGTACATGTACACACATGTATACACACATCTACATGCACATACCTGTATAGCACACATGTACACATGTATTCGAACATGTACACACATGTATACACACATCTACATGCACATACCGGTATAGCACACATGTACACACATATACACACATCTACATGCACATACCGATATAGCACACATGTACACATGTATTCGCACATGTACACACGTGTATACACACATCTACAAGCACATACAGGTATAGCACACATATACACACATGTATACACACATCTACATGCACATACAGGTATAGCACACATGTACACATGTATTCGCACATGTACACACGTGTATACACACATCAACATGCACATACCGGTATGGCACACATGTACACATGTATTCGCAGATGAACATACATGTATGCACACATCTACATGCACATACCGGTATAGGAACATGTACACATGTATTTGCACATGTACACACGTGTATGCACACATCTACATGCGCATACTGGTATAGCACACATGTACACACGCATTTGCAAATGTACACACGTGTATACACACATAAACCTGCACATACAGGTAGAGCACACATGTACACATGTGTATACACAAATCTACAAGCATATACAGGTATAGCACACATGTACACACGTATTTGTACATGTACACACATGTATACACACATCTACATGCACATACCGGTATAGCACACATGTACACATGTATTCGCAGATGAAAATACATGAGTACACACATCAACATGCACATACCGGTATAGGACACATGTACACATGTATTCGCACATGTACACACGTGTATACACACCTCTACATGCACATACAGGTATAGCACACATGTATACATGTATTCGCACATGTACACACATGTATACACACATCTACATGCACATACCAGTATAGCACACATGTACACACGTATTCGCACATGTACACACGTGCATACACACATCTACATGCACATACAGGTAGAGCACAAATGCATACACGTGAATACACACATCTACATGCATATACAGGTATAGCACACATGTACACATGTATTCGTACATGTACACACATATATACACACATCTACATGCCCATGCAGGTATAGCACACATGTACACATGTATTTGCACATGTACACACATGTAGACACACATCTACATGCACATACCAGTATAGCACACATGTACACATGTATTTGCACATGTACACACATGTATACACACATCTACATGCACATACCGGTATAGCACACATGTACACATGTATTCGCACATGTACACACATGTATACACACATCTACATGCACATACCGGTATAGCACACTTGTACACACATGTATACACACATCTACATGCACATACCGGTATAGCACACATGTACACATGTATTCGCACATGTACACACATGTATACACACATCAACATGCACATACAGGTAGAGCACAAATGTACACACATGTATACACACATCTACATGCACATACAGGTATAGCACACATGTACACACGTGAATACACACATCTACATGCATATACAGGTATAGCACACATGTACACATGTATTCGTACATGTACACACATGTACACACACATCTACATGCACATACAGGTATAGCACACATGTGTACACACATCTACATGCACGTACAGGTAGAGCACACATGTACACACATGTATACACACATCTACATGCCCATACAGGTATAGCACACATGTACACACATGTACACACATGTATACATACATCTACATGCACATACAGGTATAGCACACATGCACACTCATGTATACACATATGTACATGCACATACATGTACAGCACACATGTACACACGTATTCGCACATGTACACACGTGTATACACACATCTACATGCACATACAGGTATAGCACACATGTACACACGTATTTGCACATGTACACACGTGTATACACACATCTACATGCACTTACTGGTATAGCACACATGTACACATGTATTCGCACATGTACATACACGTATACGCACACCTACATGCACATACAGGTATAGCACACATGTACACACGTATACGCACATGTACACACGTGTATACACACATCAACATGCACATACACGTAGAGCACATATGTACACACATGTATACACACATCTACATGCATATACAGGTATAGCACACATGTACACACGTATTTGTACATGTACACACATGTATACACACATCTACATGCCCATACAGGTATAGCACACACGTACACACATATTCGCACATGTACACACGGGTATACACCATCTACATGCACATACAGGTACAGCACACATATACACACATGTATACACACATCTACATGCACATACAGGTATAGCACACACGTACACACATATTCGCACATGTACACATGTGCATACACCATCTACATGCACATACAGGTATAGCACACATGTACACACATGTATACACACATCTACATGCACATAAAGGTATAGCACACATGTACACACATGTATACACACATCTACATGCACATACTGGTATAGCACACATGTACACACACATCTACATGCACATACAGGTATAGCACACATGTACACACATGTATACACACATCTACATGCACATACAGGTATAGCACACATGTACACACATGTATACACACATCTACATGCACATAAAGGTTTAGCACACATGTACACACATGTATACACACATCGACATGCACATACAGGTATAGCACACATGTACACACATGTACACACACATCTACATGCACATACAGGTATAGCACACATGTACACACATGTATACACACATCTACAGGCACATACCGGTATAGCACACATGTACACATGTATTCGCACATGTACACACATGTATACACGCATCTACATGCACATACCGGTATAGCACACATGCACACACATGTATACACACATCTACATGCACATACCAGTATAGCACACATGTACACATGTATTTGCACATGTACACACATGTATACACACATCTACACGCACATACCTGTATAGCACACGTACACGTGTATTCGCACATGTACATAGATGTATACACACATCTACATGCACATACAGGTATAGCACACATGTACACACGTGTATACACACATCTACATGCACATACACGTAGAGCACACTTGTACACACATGTATACACACATCTACATGCACATACAGGTACAGCACACATGTACATATGTATTCACACATGTACACGCACATCTACATGTACATACATGTATAGCACACGTACACACATATGTACGCACACACCTACGTGCACACACACATCTACATGCACATACATGTATGGGCACACATGTACATATCTACATGCACATACATGTATGGGCACACGTACATATATACATCTACATGGACATACATGTATGGGCACACATGTACATATATACATCTACATGCACATACATGTATGGGCACATATGTATATATATACAGCTACATGCACATACATGTATGGGCACACATGTACATATATACATATACATGCACATACATGTATGGGCACACATGTACATAACTACATGCCCGTACATGTATGGGCACACATGTACATATATACATACATCTACATGCCTATACATGTATGGGCACACATGTACATATATACATGCACATACATGTATGGGCACACATGTACATATATACATGCACATACATGTATGGGCACACATGTACATATATACATCTACATGCCCATACATGTATGGGCACACACGTACATATATACATCTACATGCACATACATGTATGGGCACACATGTACATATATACATACATCTACATGCCCATACATGTATGGGCACACACGTACATATATACATCTACATGCCCATACATGTATGGGCACACACGTACATATATACATGCACATACATGTATGGGCACACATGTACATATATACATGCACATACATGTATGGGCACACATGTACATATATACATCTACATGCCCATACATGTATGGGCACACACGTACATATATACATCTACATGCACATACATGTATGGGCACACAGGTACATATATAGGCACACAGGTACATATATACATCTACATGCACATACATGTATGGGCACACATGTACATATATACATCTACATGCCCATACATGTATGGGCACACATGTACATATATACATCTACATGCACGTACATGTATGGGCACACAGGTACATATATACATACATCTACATGCCCACACATGTATGGGCACACACGTACATATATACATCTACATGCCCATACATGTATGGGCACACACGTACATATATACATCTACATGCACGTACATGTATGGGCACACAGGTACATATATACATACATCTACATGCCCATACATGTATGGGCACACACGTACATATATACATGCACATACATGTATGGGCACACATGTACATATATACATGCACATACATGTATGGGCACACATGTACATATATACATCTACATGCCCATACATGTATGGGCACACACGTACATATATACATCTACATGCACATACATGTATGGGCACACAGGTACATATATAGGCACACAGGTACATATATACATCTACATGCACATACATGTATGGGCACACATGTACATATATACATCTACATGCCCATACATGTATGGGCACACATGTACATATATACATCTACATGCACGTACATGTATGGGCACACAGGTACATATATACATACATCTACATGCCCACACATGTATGGGCACACACGTACATATATACATCTACATGCCCATACATGTATGGGCACACACGTACATATATACATCTACATGCACGTACATGTATGGGCACACAGGTACATATATACATACATCTACATGCCCATACATGTATGGGCACACATGCACACATACATTTACACACATGTACAGATGTGTACGCACATATACAAGCATACAGACTCATTTACACAATAACCCCATGGGGAGATGGACCCGGCTGGGACACGGTCACATCCATGGCAGCCGGGGAGCTGGAGGTGGCCCAAGCCCTCTTGGAAGCATGGGTTTCATTGGGAAGCATGGGGTTGGGTTGAAGCTCACCCATCTCCAACCCCTGCCATGGGGCAGGGACCCCTTCCACTAGAGCAGGGTGCTCCAAGCCCCATCCAGCCTGGCCTTGGGACACTGCCGAGGGATGGGGCAGCCGCAGCTCCTCTTAAAGCCATTCCCCCTTCCCGAATTCCCCATTGGAGAAGATGCAGACAGGACCCCCCGCACTGCCTGTGCCACCCTCAGGAGGTTAAAGCCGGGTGCTCACCGGTCTCACTGTGATGCAGACACAGGCAGGAGCATTTCCAGCCCCCAGGCACTGCCCTGCTCTATGGAGCAATGGCTGTTCCACCTACACCAAGCACTGCTAGATCCCATCTCCAGCTGGGGAGCAAGCAGGTTTTACAGGGTTCCTCCTGCTCCTTCTCACTGCCCAATCCTCCCTCCCCACCAGGAACACCCAGGCGAGAGCAAGTATGGCAAAGCAGGGATCAAATCCATCGTGAACAGGGGCATTGGCACCAGCCAGCTGCAAGCAAACACCTCTGCAGGCAGCAGAACCCACTGGCCCCAATGGCCAGGTCACCCATACAGAGCAGAACCACCTTCACCTTGTCCTACACACACTTAATCCAAAGGGAGTTTTCCCAATGGAAAATGGGAAGCTTTGGGCAAAGCTTCTGCAGCATTTCCTAAGCCCTTCAGTGGCCATAAGGTTTCCTGTCCCAGCAGGAAGGGAGCCTGAGGTGGGGAGGCTGCAAGAGAGGGGGGGGACACAAGAAAGTCCTCCGAGTTCCCATGGGGAAGCCCATCAGCTCCAGCTGGCAAGCAAGGAAGATACATGGAGTGCAGGGAGACGGATGGTTGTGCGCATTTATTTGTCTTTGATAAAAATGGGATGTCAATTACACAGCCATGGAGGCTCGGGGGGGGGACAGGGACAGGACCACGTCACCCTGCTGCTCCTCGGGCACAGTCAAACACACCAAAGTGAGGAGGAGGGGGGGGGAAAGGGAAAGATGGAGGATGGAGCTGAACCGGGCAGAAGGGGAACTTCAGCCGTTTCCCAACGAGGTGCAAAGATTCTGCTCTTTGCCTTTTGGGTTCGGTGGCAAAGAGGTCCAGAAAGGAGCCCATGGAGCACGAGAGCCAAGCTGTGCAAGACCTGACCCCCCTCCGTCACTGTTCTGCTGCGCAGCACTTGCAGCTCGAGCTCAAGACCAGCAAAGCCTGATCCCTGAAGGCGTTTAAGCTCCTTTACACCACCCCACGAGTGGAAAGAGGCCGCATTTCCATGCTGGTGTCCCATCCATTAACCCTTTAGCAGGTCACCTGTGTGCAAGGGCCACGGGCTCAGTGCATCCAATGGAACATTAAGACAAAGAACAGCAGAAACTTGCAGGTAACCTCTTATTTTTTTTTTTCCTCTTTTCTTTTGATCCAGGGTGAACGAAACCAAACCCCAAACTTGGCTCAAGATTTAAATATCTGCCTGAAAGGAGGGCTAAGGGCAAGGCAAATCATGTACAGTTAAAATCAAGCTACTCCAAACACAATCATTCCGGTAAGTAACTAGAATATCGCCTCTACCATCTAGAGAAAGAGAGAAGAGTGTCTGAGACAGGGCATATTTAGGAAAAAATACACATCTGAAGTCTCTGTGGCCACGATGAGAACTGGAATCCACATACAAGCCAGTTAAAGAGCATTTCAACATGAAATCTTAACTTAGTAGGAAGGTCAGGGTTAAGCTGTATCTTTTTGTGTTTTAAATACATGGACAGCTGTCAGATATGAAAATGATGGTGGGCTTTCCTGAAAGATCCCCTTGCGCATGTGTATGGATGCATGTGCTGACGCCTGTGGGGCAGCATGGCAAGAGTTTAGGAGGGCTGGGAGCCCAGCAGTCTCTCAATAGCTGCATTGATGTCTCCACCAGTGGCAATAAGAGCCTGGAGGTTGGCCTCACGGTTAATGAAGCCCATGGCATTCAGCTGCTCCAGCTGCTGTTGGAATCGCACTTCAGGGCTCTGCGCCTGCAGAGGGAAAGGACAAAGACCTTCAGACTCAGAGAGCAAAGAGCAGCACCCAGAACGGGCAGCGACGGCCAGGCAGGGAGCACGGGCTCAGCTTCAGGTGCACTGAAATACTTCAGGCTCACTCATAGAATCTCACACTGGTTTGGGTTGGAAGGGACCTTGAATCGCATCCAGTGCCACGGGCAGGGACCCCTTCCACTGGAGCAGGGTGCTCCGAGCCCCTGGGTCCAAGCTGGCCTTGAACACTGCCAGGGATGGGGCAGCCACAGCTTCTCTGGGCACCCTGTACCTCAGCACCCTCACAGGGAAGAGCTTCTGCCTTAGATCCAACCTAAATCTCCCATGTTTCAGTCTGAACCCATCACCCCTTGTCCTGTTGCTACCATCCCTGATGAAGGCCCCTCTCCAGCATCCTTCAGACCCTCGAAGCTGCTCTGAGGTCTCCGTGGAGCTTTTCTCCAGGCTGAACAACGTTCTCAAGCTGTCTCCATACAGGAGCTGCTCCAGCCCATGCTCATCCTCATGGCCTCCCCTGTATGCTCCAACCATGTCCTTCTGATGGTGGGGACACCAGAATTGCACAGTTCACTGATGTTACCCAGTCTGGCAACACTGGAGGAGGAGGATCCCTGCAACTCTTGGCTCCAAACCTCTCTAAAGGGTTACTGCACCCTGAGCCACCTCGGCACAAAGCACCAGAGAAACCTGCTGGGGACCACATCCCTGGAATGGGGTGGGATGGGACCAACCTCTACCTCCCCCTGGAGATGGCCACCCCCCAGCAGTGCATGGCCATGTAGCTGAGCATTACATACTTGAGAGCTTCCTCCGGCCAGCAGCTGGATCATCTGCTGCATGAGCTGCTGCTGGGGGTTCCCAGCCCCGGCTGGAGAGGCACTGGCCGGCGTCGAAGCGGAGGGAACGGGGTTCTCCGGGATTGTGCTTCCTCCTGTGGAGGACGGGGGCATTCGAGGCATGCCGAAGGAGCCGAGGCTGCAGAGGAAGGCAAGGGGTTGCTCAGAAGCAGGCTGGCACTTGGGGGTGTCCCCTGAGGGCTGGGAACAGCCCCCCTCTCTCCAGGCTCTGCCAGGCTGTCCCTTAGGGAGATTGGTAAGCTGCTCACACGTGGTGCTGGGAGGGAGCAATGGGCCTGAAGGGAGCTACAGAGCCTGAAGAGCCCCATGCTGCCAGGGAGCAGAAGGGCTGCTCACACACCACCCTGCCCCAACCCACCCACCCACCCTCTGCATCTCCTGCTGTACACAGGGAGGAAACTCGTGAGCGCAGCTGCTACCAACTACAGCAAGCAAGAGATGGGAAGTGGTTTCCAAAAGAAAGAATTCCAGAGTGATGTGGGGTGAAGGGACCTTAAAGCTCATCCAGTTCCAACCCCCTGCCACAGGCAGGGACACTTTCCACTAGAGCAGCTTGCTTCAAGGCCCTGTGTCCAACCTGGCCTTGAACACTGCACCCAAACCTTCTCCATTCAAGCCATCCCAGTGTCCCACCACCCTCACAGGGAAGAGCCTTCCCCTAACAGCTCATCTCAGTCTCCCCTCTGGCAGGTTAAAGCCATTCCCCTTGTCCTATCACGACATGCTCCTTGCCAAAAGCCCTTCTCCAGCTTTATCACAGGGTCAAAGACTTGCCACGTGTAGGACAAACAAGCAGGAAGCGCTCATCAGCTGCAACTCAGAGCTCTGCACCCACCATGACAGTGCCCCAGGCAGATCTCCATCAATCAGCAGCTATTCTGCCTGCTGGCAGGGAGCTCTGCCTGCAGAAACCCACTCAGAAGCACTTGTTACCTTGGCACTAGTCCTGGGGCCTCCGTTTGCAGCGTCTGGAGTCCCTGCTGGATCTGGAGGAGCGCCTGCATGGCGCGGGGGTTGGTGAGAATGGAAAGGGAGTCTGGGTTCTGCATCTGGGAACAAAGGCACAAAGACACAGAGGTACCAAACAGCGAGAGCTCGGGCAGCCAGGGAGCCTCCAGCTTCACACCTGAGCAGCAAAGAGCAGAGCTGTGCCTCTCGCCCTGCAGCCAACAGCCAACCTGCGAGCCTGGTTCCTCCTCCAAGTCTCCAGGCTGCAGGGCTCACCTAGAGAGCTCCTTCAGGGTTTAGAGCCAACTTCCTAAAGGAACTGGGTGAAATCAGATTAGAACTGGGGGCACAGGCCTTGGGAATGCAAGGGATTTTGTCTCATTTACCGGAATGAAGCAGCTGCTGGAGCACAATTTGCTGTTTTCCTTTCTGTAACCTCGTTACAGCGAGAGGCTGTCCCCAGGGGGGTTTCATGGAGCTCAACTACCCTCAAGTCCACCTTTAGGTAATGTACACGACTTACTGCAGGCTGCCTTCTCTAAACAAGCTTTTCCTGTGCAAACCCCTTTCCTTCACAGCCCAAGCCACCCCAGCCCACATGCTTCCTAGTGCACTTGACTGAGCAGCCCAGACTCCCCCTTTCCTACAGAGGATGGAGAAGCTCTGGAGCCCTGGGGCTGAGAGCAGCACAGGGCCAGACAGAGGCCTTTACCTGCTGCAGGAAGACAGGGAGCTGAAGGCGGAGCTGTTCTTGAAGCTGTGGATTCCCAGCAAAGAGGGGGACATTTACCATGATCTAGCAAGAGACAGCACACGTAGGTAGGGTCAGAGGGTTGCTGCCACTGGCTGTTAAGCCCTATGTAACTAAGCCACGAAGAACAAGTCAGTCATGCCCCTGACTCCCTCCCTGGGCTTTCAACATGTTCCCCTGCTAAAGGGGACTGAAACAGGGCCAGCTCAGTTCCTGGCAGCTGTGCTGAACAGTGGCCATGGGCAAAGAGAAGGGCCATTCCCATGTCCCTTCGAAAGCCACCTTTTTTGTTAGGGGCTCTGCTAAGACACCAGGGTCAGTACTGTGGAAGCCTTCAAGCAACTGAGAAATACATCAAAACTGTCTGTACTCCCTGAGCTCTCTGCTTGAGGAACCACTCCAACTAGAGAAGCAAGCACAAGCACCGCGAGCACAGCCTGGCTCATGACAGAAGACAACTGCAGTGCTTTTACCTGTGCTGCAAAGTCTGGGTTCTGGGCAAGAGTCTGCATCATGCTCCTCATGTAAGGGGCAGAGATCATGTTCTGCATCAGCTGAGGGTTTTCCGAAATCTGCTGCAGGAGTCCTTGCATCTCTGGGCTGTTAAACATCCCTGCAAGGGGAAAGGGAAGAGAAGACAAAGGAAAACCTCTTATACAAGCTTGAGCACTGCTGCAACGCACACAACAGCAATGTTTTCACTTCATCCCCATGCCAACAGGGACCATGGCTGTGGACAGCCATGGCAGTGCTTTGCTTGCCACTCTCCCATGCTCCTGCGGGCTGCAGGGACATTGGAATTCCCAAAACAACTTCCTAACAGGGCACAGCAGAAATAACCCAGTTGTGCTTGAAGCTGGGCTGGAATCAGTCATCTGGAGAGCAGCCACAGACAGGCACCTGAATGCCACAGGGAGCTGCCCCCAGCCCGGGAAGCCTGGCTGACTTGCTCAGGCAGTAGCATCCCCTGGCTCCTCTCTTGCCTACGTACCAGCCCCAATGCTAGCAGCATTCAGCCCAAAGGGGTTGGATACAGTCGGTGTGCTCTGGGTGCCTGCTGAGCCAGCGCTGCCTTCGCTGCTGGGCGCCTGGCTCTGGGAAGCAGGAGGTGTAGGGCTCCAGGGGTTAGGTAATGGTTCTCTGTTCTCCGTCCGCAAAGGCTGCGAGCTGGAGCTCTCAGAATTCCCCGTCAAGGAAGAGAAAGGATTGTTGCCAAACTAGGGAAAAAGAAGAAAAGGAGAACCACGATCAGTTAGTCCCAGCAGAGAACGTCAGACTAAACCCACCCGTGCAGGAGCTGGGGAACAGAGCAGCACATTCATCCAGGGCCAGAACTTGCTGAGCTCATGCTGTAATTTGCCTCCTGAGAAATGTGTATCTACAACACACCTCCCTCAGAAAAAGACCAGGCTCAAGGAGTGGCCACAGCCCCCGATTTGGCTCCCAAATGCAAGGCTTCCAAAGACCCCTGTCAAGCCAGCACCGGGCCATACCAGTAGGTAATGTTAGACTGGAGTACATCTGCAGAGCCTTTTGCAGACAGACCTGTGCTCCCTCCTCCTGTGCTTCAAGCCAGCTGGAGCTCAGCCAGCTCCAATCCAAAGGCATCAGGCCTGAGCTAATAAGTAAGCCAGGCTGAGAGCAGAGGGCTGTGCTAACGAAGCTTCCCAGAGGTGATGGCTGGCATCCAGCCTGCCTGCAGACCAAAGGAGCCAGGGCAGGGCTCTGCTCACATACACCAAAGCAGATGACAGGCACTGCACAACGTCCTGCAGTTAGTGGCTGCCTTTATCATGCAGAGCAGCCACAGAATCCCAGATGGGTTGAGGCTGGAAGGGACCTTAAAGCTCACCCAGCCCCAGCCCCCTGCCACGAGCAGGGACACCTTCCATTAGATCAGGTTGCTCCAAGCCATGCCCAGCCTGGCCTTGAACACTGCCAGGGATGGAGCATTTACCACTGCCAACAACCTGTGCCAGGGCCTCAGCACCCTCACAGTAAAGAACTTCTTCCTTGTATCTAAACCCCACAGCCCATACCTGCTCCCTGGCTGCACTGAACATGGGCTCCTGGATGTCCGTGTACATCCGGCGCAGGGCGTTGTATCCTCCTGGAATGCTCTCGAGGTTGCTCAAAGCACGGTCCTGGTTCCGCATCATCTCCTGCATCATGGCAGGGTTACGAGCCAATTCCATTGTCTGGGAGAAGGAGGAAAATGTGGAAAGCTCAGGCCCAAGTGCAGTGGGGAGGCTGGAATGGATTAAGAGAGTGGGGAGCAGCCCAGGGGTATTCTACTGATCCAGCAACCAAGTGCTGAAAGAGTTAAAGCTGGGCTCCCAGGAGAAAGAGTATAATTAAACCCATTTCACAGCCAGGGAGCAGAGAGATCATTTATCCAAGCAAAGAGAGCCCCGGATCCTGGCTCCTCCCATCCCTGCTCAGCTCTTCCTTCCCAGCCTCAGCTCAGCTGGAGGAGATTGTTTTGTTTCTAAGCACTATCGGAACATCCAAACATTTAACACCCATATGCTCCCACTCAAAGGAGAAGGACTGCATTCAACAGCTGAGAAGGTGGAAGAGACTGGATCCTTCCCGTTACAAGAAACCCAAGACATTCACCCTCTCCAAAGTTCTGATGGGTCTCCCCTGCAGCAGAAACCTCCAGACCCCATCTGAGGTGCTGCTCAGGCAGTTTGGTCCTGCACCTCTGGACCTTCATGTGTGGCTGACACAGTTGAAAGATAACTGAGAAGCAGATGGAAGCCAGGCTCATTGAGCAACAACCCAGAAAGACCTTCTGACAAGGCTTCCTGGGGACAGCAGAGACCTGTCAGGGGCTGTTTAACACTCAGGCTCTCACACACATCCCTTACGCTCCCTTTCCGATGAACCTTCCATCTTCCACTCCTCCAGGGAATGGGTTCCCTTTGTTCTGGGACTGTATGGAAACCTTTAGGATTCCAGCCTACAACCAGTGCTCCCTGCTCTGCTACAGGTAGTAAAATACTGACTGTGCAGCTCTGTAGTCTATAGTTTATCCAGAGAAACAGAGAGAAACAAAAAGCTTTTGCAGTAGCTTCACTTGTTCGTGCCTGCTTTTCCTCCCATTCCTGACTGAGAACACAACACTTTCTATGCAGCACATTAGGATGATCCCAATATCCTTAATCTGCCCAACACATGATGGATTCAATAGCCCTGAAAGGAAGATGAGAGTTGCAAGTATGTGGGCTGAGTACTCAGTATTCACATAACTCAAGACCACCATCTGTTTGTGGGGAGCTTACAGCAGGAAGGAAGAGATCTCGAAAATCACTGATCTGGCATCACACACTCCCTTTGGAAGCTGGTCCACAAAGATGCTCTTGAACATGCTTTCCACAGGCCCTGGCACGTGCCTCACCTGCCTCATGAGCTCTGGGTTATTCAACATGTGGCTTATCTCTGGATTCCGCTCCATGAGCTGCTGCATCTGGGGATTGGCCATGATCATCTGCCTCATGAGGTCGGGGTTAGACATCATGTTCTGCACCAAGGGATTCTCCATTATCTGAGAAAGCATCTCCGGGTTGGACATCAGCTGCCGCTGCATCTGCTGCTGAAGCTCCATGAAGTTGGCAGAGCCCATCCCAAGGTTGCCCAAGCCAGTGATGCCACCAAAGCCAGCTGGAGAGGGAACAACACACGGTGAGAAGGGTGAGTCAGTAACTGTCAGCAGCTGCAAGAGGACAAGCACCCACACTGATCTAGAGGTAGTCTATATCCCTGTGGCAGCCAGCTCTGAGGGAGAACACCCCCTAAACATGATTCACGAAGGGCTTTGGCATCACCCATAGCAGGGCAACTGAGGCACGCTGCTGGAAGCAACTCCCGCGACACCTACAGCAAGCAGAGACAGCTACAGGGCTCAAGAACCCCAAGTCCCTGGGGCAGTCCTAGGAACCTCTTCTTTGGTGCCACACCTCACAGCCATCACTTACACAGGATGGATGGAGCACTATTAGGGCCTCCATCTCCAGGACCTCCCATGGTCCCTGAGCCACTGCTCCGCCTGCTGCCACTGCCGCCGTCGGAACCGGCGCTGCTGGATGTGGAAGGCTGAGACGGGGCAGCAGGAGAAGAAGGGGTTGCACTGGGGGCAGAAGCAGCATTGGGGGCAGAAGCAGCAGATGTTGAATCTTGGACCCTGCAAAGAAACCAGAAAGGCAGCATTAAACTCCAGAGATGCAGGAAGGGGGAGCGGAGTCCTCTGTGCATGGCCCCAGTCAATCAGCCCCACATTCCCACCTGCACCGATGGATCCACAGCTGTGCTCCCAGATGCCTTCCATCTAGCTGGAATCTGCCTCCCATCCTGCTGCAGAACAGCCCCTGACATCTTTATCCTGCCCCACACAAAGTGGTTTGACTGGTCTTACCCCCAGTTATATCCAACTCTTCCTTGAATCCCACTGAACTCTTTACCTCAGCTATATCCCTGAGCAATGAATTTGCTCCAAACAGGAAAATCTTCCTGCTGCTCCCACAGAAACCACAGGAGGTTACAGCAGGGATAGTGCATGGGGGAAACAAGGATCTGGTGCTCTGCAAACCCTCCCATGCACTGAATATTCCCATCAGTGCTCCTGAGGGCAAAAATAAGCATCAGCATTACTCAAACCCCAAATTCACTTTACTCACCCCAAGTGATGCTATTATGCCACTGACAAGTTGGGGTTCCCCCCCCCCCCGAAAAACCCACCTTTCTCAAACTCCTTTTCCTTTTTCACTCTTATTCCAGGGCTTTAAACATCAAACCTGAAGGGCCCTGTCCACGTTCCAGCCTCAGCCCAAAACCAGGAGGCAGAGAATGGGGAAACAAAGCATATAGGAAGCTGAACAAAAGAGGAAGAAGGAAGCTAGAGAAAGGTCACTTGGTTTCACTGAGCCAGGAAGAGGCTGTGATGCTCTCAGTCAGCACTTGCCTATGACTACCAGAAGGGGAAAACAAGAACGAGCAGCCCAGGAAAGCTCTTGTTTCCCCTTTGAAACAGCCAGCAGCAAACAGCATCAGGCTACCTGGAGATGCTGAATCCAGAGAGAGGCCTCCTGCAGAAGCTGACAATACACACGGCTTTGTAAAGAAGAGGGGGGAAAGAAAAGAAGGCTCTAATCTTCAGGAAGCCAATAAGAACCACACAAAGAGCCACAGCCCCCAGGGAGCCTGATGAGGCTGCAGCAGGGAGCCCCAGAAATGGTTGTGAAGGGGGGGTTGAGATCAATAAGATGTGGCTGCACATCACTGTGAGGCACAGCAACTGTTCCCTAGAACCTTCTGGGCTCCCTTGGATAGCACTGCGAAGAGCCCAGCTCTGCAGGGATCAATCCTGTGTCCCGTTCTCAGATGGCCATGAGGGAGCTCAACCTGGGAGCGCCAAGGGGCGAGCCTGCTGCATGCACGTGGCCTGAGCCTCCCCCCCAAGGTGCAGCACCCACCTCTCTGCCCCTGCAGACATGGCTCTGGGTACCACACCGAGGCACTGCTCTGCCTCACAGAGTGCTCTGCACACACGGTGTGCCTCCCACAGCACCTGAGAGAGCCCGAGCACAGGCTCAGAGCAGAGGACACGAGAGGAAGGGTAAGAAAAACTGGGTGTTAGTTTCCATTTCAACACAAAGCCACTGAGAAAGCAACTTCTGTCAGCAGCATCTTCTCTTGGCTGGAACTGGCATCAAGTTCTGCGGGGTTCTTTCAAGATTCCCAAGTTATAAAGGCTCAAAATACAGGAGTTGGGTTAACAAAGAGGCAACCCCCTCAGGCACTTGCCACCAACTTACCCAGCTGTGTAACCTAGCAGAAAGAGAGACCTAGGGATAAACCCACTGCAGGGAGAGAGCTGGGATCCATCTCCTCATGGATGACCACCACCAAACAAGTACTTCAGCCACCAATGGGGCAGAAACGTGTGTGTGTGTGTCCCCATGATTTCCCTGCATCATCCATTTACCCTCAGCCCCCAACCCAAAGCAGTTCCTTACTTCTGGGGAGTCTTGATGACCAAGTGCACAGTCAGCCCATCTTTGATCCCATGTTGATTCAAAGTGTCTCCATCCTTCAGGATCTTCCCGGCGAAGATCAGAACCAGCTGATCCTGTTTGGCTTTAAACCGCCTGGAAATCTCTTCTTTGAACTGAAAGCAAACCCCAAAGACAGCATCGCTCAGGCAAAAGGAGCAGCGAGGGGACGCTCATCCTCCAGGTAGTGCATCCACGAAGGAAACAGTGGGAGGAACCACCAGGCCTTCAGCACCTCACCCAAAAGGAGCCCATGCAGGTACCAAGCAAGCTGCTGAGGATGTTTGCTGCAGGGTTCCAAGCGTGTATCTCAGACCTAATCCAAATACCCCCCCTTCCAGCTTCCCAATCACTGAACTGTTTCTGCCTCTGCTTGAGGTTTTTCCTAAGGAAAGCCCAACTCGGCTTTAATACAGGCCAGGGCTCTATGGAAAAGGGAACAATCCTTTATCAGCCAATGGAAATAAACTAGGTCTTCTCCAGTTCCTATTCCTGCAACCGAATTCCTGGTGAGCACGCTACGCCACACGGACACCTCTTCTTTCCTGCGGGATGGGGTGGAACGAAGCCTGCCCTTGCTAACCCAGCTGGGGCATTGCCCAGGTTGATTTCCCCTCAAGGAAAGCCTTGCATTAGGAAGCCACAAACTGCAGGGGATTCACAGCAAAAGGCAGGAAAGGAAAAGGAAAGGAAAAGGAAAGGAAAAGGAAAGGAAAAGGAAAGGAAAAGGAAAGGAAAAGGAAAGGAAAAGGAAAGGAAAAGGAAAGGAAAAGGAAAGGAAAAGGAAAGGAAAAGGAAAGGAAAAGGAAAGGAAAAGGAAAGGAAAGGAAAGGAAAAGGAAAGGAAAGGAAAGGAAAAGGAAAGGAAAAGGAAAGCAATGGAGGAGCTCACAGCCTTCCCAGCACAACGCCAGCCCTGGCCTCATCCTGCTCTCCCGGAGCTGATGGGGCAGGAGCAGGAGGCCTCCAGCCCCTGCCTACCCCAGGGCTCTGCTCTCTTCCAGGCCTTTCACGCCGTCACCTCGTGCCCTCCCTCTAGCCCAGAGCAAGCCAAGAGCCGTGCCCATGACACCGTGGCCCAGTGGGCACAGGCACCGGGCAGCGCTGGAGCCAGGCACTATGAAGCTCACCCCTATGAAGCTCACCCCCTGTGAAGCTCACCCCCTATGAAGCTCACCCCCTATGAAGCTCACCCCCTATGAAGCTCACCCCCTATGAAGCTCACCCCCTGTGAAGCTCAGCCCCTATGAAGCTCAGCCCCTATGAAACTCAGCCCCTATGAAGCTCACCCCCTATGAAGCTCACCCCTATGAAGCTCACCCCCTATGAAGCTCACCCCTATGAAGCTCCCCCTATGAAGCTCACCCCCTATGAAGCTCACCCCTATGAAGCTCACCCCCATGAAGCTCACCCCCTATGAAGCTCACCCCTATGAAGCTCACCCCCAAGCCCACACAGGGGCGGCTGCTCCCTTCCCTCTGCTCCCTTCAGCCAAAGCCTTGCCGAGCTCCTCTCCTCTGCCCCCCCCACCCCACGCAGCCCCACACGGCCTCACCCAGCTCTGCCCCACAGCCCCCTTCCGCTCCCCCCCCAGCCCCCTTCCCTCCCAACCCTCCCCTCCCTCTGCAGACCCCCCCAGACCTCACCCCCTCCCCAACCCTGCCCCACAGCCACCACCCACCGCCCCCCCCACACCCAAGGCCTGCTCCCCCCCAGACCCCATCCCTCACCCACCCCTCCCCGCCCCTCCAAGCCGGCCTCGCACAAGGCCCCGAAGGCCGGGGGTGCCCCACACCCCCCCGGCTCCCCCCTCCGCCCTAAACCCACGTCCCCCCCACTTCCCATCCCCGCCGGCTCCTTCACCCCCCCCTCCCCGTCCCCATGTCCCGCTCCCGACCCCCCCCCCCCAACCCAACCCCGCAGCCCCGGCCCGGCCCAGGCCCCCACCTCGCGCACGGAGGCGCCGTCCGCGATGACGATCTCCTCCTTGTCCTTAGGGGTCTTCACGGTGACGCGGATGAGAGCCCCACCGGGGCCCGCCTCGCTCTCCCCACCGGGGCCGGGCCCTCCTCCTCCGCCGCCGCCGCCGCCGCTCGGCTCCGCCATCTTCGCCGCCCGCCCCGCCAGACCGGGCCGCCGACACAGAGACGTGGAGAGAGAGCGGCGCCACGGTCCGTCCGTCCGCCCCCCCCTCCTCTGCCGCGATGGCAACACTGCCCCCTGGCGGAGCGGCGGGAACCTGCAGTGCGGCGGCGGCTGCAACGGCAGGAACGGGGCGGAGGGAGGTCGTGATCCGGATCCCTCCTGCACCCCCATGACCGGATCCCTCCTGCACCCCCATTACGGATCCCTCCTGCACCCCCATTACCGGATCCATCCTGAACCCCCATGACCGGATCCATCCTGAACCCCCCATGAGCTGGATCCACCCTGAACCCCCATTACGGATCCCTCCTGCACCCCCATTACGGATCCCTCCTGCACCCCCATTACCGGATCCCTCCTGCACCCCCATTACGGATCCCTCCTGCACTCCCATGACCGGATCCATCCTGAACCTCCATTACGGATCCATCCTGCACCCCCATTACGGATCCCTCCTGCAACCCCATTACTGGATCCCTCCTGCACCCCCATTACGGATCCCTCCTGCACCCCCATTACCGGATCCATCCTGAACCCCCATTACCGGATCCATCCTGAACCCCCGTTACCGGATCCCTCCTGCACCCCCATTACGGATCCATCCTGCACCTCCATGAGCTGGATCCACCCCGCACCCCCATTACCAGATCCTTGTTGAACCCCCATCACCGGATCCCTGTTGACTCCCCATGACTGGGTCCATCCTGCACCCCCATTACCAGATCCTTGTTGAACCCCCATCACCGGATCCCTGTTGACTCCCCATGACTGGGTCCATCCTGCACCCCCATTACCAGATCCTTGTTGAACCCCCATCACCGGATCCCTGTTGACCCCCCATGACTGGATCCCTCCTGCACCCCCATTACGGATCCCTCCTGCACCTCCATGAGCTGGATCCATCCCGCACCCCCATTACCAGATCCTTGTTGAACCCCCATCACCGGATCCCTGTTGACTCCCCATGACTGGGTCCATCCTGCACCCCCATTACCAGATCCTTGTTGAACCCCCATCACCGGATCCCTGTTGACCCCCCATGACTGGATCCATCCTGCACCCCCATGACTGGATCCATCCTGCACCCCCATGACTGGATCCATCCTGCACCCCCATTACTGGATCCCTGTTGACCCCCATTGCCTGCCCCCTTCCATGGGGGCTGCACCCCCCCAAGCTGCCTCCATCCCGCACCCCCTTTTCCAGCTCCCCCCCTTCCCTGACGCCTCTCCCAGCGCTCCCACTCCCGGCCGGGGCTGGACCCCGCTCCTGGGGGCTCCGCCGCCCTCCACCGTGACCCCCGGGGTGTCCGGGCGCGTTCCCCCCGCCCTGGGGACCCAGGCTCCGGGCTCCGGGGCACCGGGAACTACGAGTCCCGGCGTGCTCCGAGGCGAGCCCGGCTCCGCCCTGCCCCGGCCCCGCTGCTCTCGGGGAGCGGAACGGAACGGAACGGAACGGAGCGGAGCGGGCGCGGCCATGCTGCGCCCCAAGGCCCTCACGCAGGTGCTGAGCCAGGCCAACACCGGCGGCGTCCAGAGCACGCTGTGAGCGGGGAACCGGCGCTGACCGGGACCGGGAGGGGCTGCGGGGGGAGCCGTGCGGGGCCCGGGGGGGGGGGGGCGCGGTGCGGGGCGATGGGGAGGTGCGGGGTGCTGGGAGATGCAGGGAGCACAGTGCGGGGTGCTGGGAGATGTGGGGTGCTGGGAGATGCAGGGAGCACAGTGCGGGGTGCTGGGAGATGTGGGGTGCTGGGAGATGCAGGGAGCACAGTGCGGGGTGATGGGGAGGTGTGGGGTGCTGTGAGATGCAGGGAGCGCAGTGCGGGGTGATGGGGAGATGTGGGGTGCTGGGAGATGCAGGGAGCACAGTGCGGGGTGATGGGGAGGTGCGGGGTGCTGGGAGATGCAGGATGTGCAGTGCGGGGTGATGGGAGATGCAGGATGTGCAGTGCGGGGTGATGGGGAGGTGCGGGGTGCTGGGAGATGCAGGGAGCACAGTGCGGGGTGCTGGGAGATGCAGGATGTGCAGTGCGGGGTGATGGGGAGATGTGGGGTGCTGGGGAGGTGCAGGGAGCACAGTTTGGGGTGATGGGGAGATGTGGAGTGCACAGTGTGGGGTGATGGGGAGATGTGGGGTGCTGGAAGATGCAGGGAGCACAGTGTGGGGTGCTGGGGAGCTGCAGAGCACTGGGAGATGCAGGGAGCACAGTTTGGGGTGTTGGGGAGATGCGGGGTGTTGGGAGATGCAGGGAGCACAGTGTGGGGTGCTGGGGAGCTGCAGAGCACTGGGAGATGCAGGGAGCACAGTTTGGGGTGTTGGGGAGGTGTGGGGTGCTGGGGAGGTGCAGGGAGCACAGTGTGGGGTGATGGGGACATGCGGGGTGCTGGGAGATGCAGGGACCAAAATGCAGGGTGATGGGGAGATGCAGGATGTGCAGTGCATGCTGCACAGTGACAGAACCATGCATGGTACATGATGCACGGTTGCACCAGGACCATGCATGGTACTTGCCCACCAGGCTCGTGCCTGCTCCGCAGCAATGCTGGGCCTGGGAGGGGGGGGGCTGTGATGGGGTCTGGTGCCCCGCTGGGTTTAGAGGCACCAATCCACCCCCCACACACCCCCCCCACATCTCATTTACAGGCTCCTGAACAACGAGGGGTCCCTGCTCGCCTACTCAGGCTATGGGGACACCGATGCCAGGGTCACTGCGGCCATCGCCAGCAACATCTGGGTGGCCTATGACAAGAACGGGCACCAGGCGTTCAATGAGGACAACCTCAAATTCATCCTCATGGACTGCATGGTACGTGGGGCTGGGGACTGCTGTCGTGTCCCCACACCGAGGGGGTGGCTCTGGGATCCCGCGGGATCAAGCTTTGGGTGCGATGGGTGCTGTTTCTCCCTGGGCAGGAGGGGCGAGTGGCCATCACGCGGGTGGCGAACCTGCTGCTCTGCATGTATGCGAAGGAGACAGTTGGATTTGGGATGCTGAAGGCCAAGGTAATGCTGGCAGGGAGGGGGCCAGAGGGGCACAGGGCTGTGTCCGTGCTGTGGGGTGAGAAAGAGCGGATTAGGGTGAGGATGGGAGTGGTGGAGGAGCCACCATAGGATGGAATCACAGAATGGGGTGGGTTGAAGGGACCCTAAAGCTCATCTGAGGCCACGGGCAGGGACACTTTCTGCTGCAGCAGGGTGCTCCAAGCCCCTGTGTCCAACCTGGCCTTGAGCACTGCCAGGGATGGGACATCCAAACCTCCATCCAACCTATCCCAGTGTCCCACCGCCCTCCCAGGGAAGAGCTTCTGCCTAAGACCCCATCTCTATCTCCCTTCTGGCAGGTTAAAGCCATTCCCCTTGTCCTGTCCCTGCATCCCTGCATCCCAAGCCCCTCTTCCTGTACCCCCATACAATGATATGAACTAACAGAAGCACATGGGGTGTGGGGGTGTGGGTTGTGACCCCCTCCTTCCCCCCCGGCCCTCTTCATGCCACCCACAGGCTCAGGCGCTGGTCCAGTACCTGGAGGAGCCGCTCACGCAAGTGGCCGCATCCTGAGCGCAGGAGCAGCGCTTGGAGGTGCCACCCCGTGCAGGCCGGTGCTGATCAGCGACCCCGGAGCTCGGGGTGCCTTTGCAAAAGGAAGGTGTGGGTGGGGAGGAATAAAAAGTGTCTCTGATGCTGGCGGCCTTTGTGTCTTCTTGCGAACGAAGGGAGCTGGGGTGGGGGGGGGGCTTTGGGGCGAGAAGGGATGCGATGGGCCCGTGGCAAGGGTCTAGCGGAGCCCCCCTGCCCAGCCGCACTGGGGCGATGGGGGGCAGCGGGGGCCCTTCCCCTTCGCGTTCTCGCCGTCTTTCACACGATGGCAGCAGAGACAAGGAAACGCGCTCGGAACCCGGTGGAGCTCGGGGAGAGGGGGGGGGGTCTCGTCCTGCCCTGCTTGCCCCACGCTGGTTCCACAGCCCGGCCCCAGCTCCTCCTCCGGCCGCCCCGTGCCGTGTCCCATGGGTGCCATTACCTGCCCGACGTGCGCTGCGACACCCGGTCCCACCCCTCGAGCGAGGGCGGTTGCGTTGCGCTGCTCCGCGCTGCTCCGCTCCGCTCCGCTCCGCCGGCCCCGCAGCGCAAAGGAAACTTTGCTCCCTCCTCCCTGCTCCCATCGGTGCCTCCGGGAGCCGCCGGCTTTGGGAAGCAGGAAACGGAGCGGCCGGGGCGCCATGGGCGGCGCCGAGGAGGATTATAACTTCGTCTTCAAGGGTGAGCCCCTCGGTGGCCGCAGAAGGGATGGAGCAGGGATGGGGACCGGGGGCTTCATTGGGTGCCCCCCGCATTGTGGTGCTGAGCAGCTCGGCTGATACCGTGTGCCCCGGGAGCTGTGAAGGGGCTGGAGGTCAGCGAGCAGGATCCGGCCTCCGGTGTGTCCCCAGTGAGGTCAGGGCTGGGGAGGAGGGCTCCAGGGTCCGTGGGGGCACGGGGAGGACCCCACATTGCGGCCCTATGGGGGGGGGAGGCACCGCATGAGCCCATTGACCTGGGTGCCTGAAAGTCACTTGGGTGCGGGTGGTGGCACGTGGAGGACACGGGGGTCAGACCTGGGCTGGAGAAGCAGGGGCCCAGCCTCGTGTCCCCCCCTCAGCTTGTGCTCCTCAAGCACAGGTCCTGGTGTCCTGGGTGCCACCAGCTGCACCTTGGGGCTCCCCTGGGGCAAGGAGGGATGGAGAAGGGGTGACCCTCATCCTGCTGCTGCCAACAGGTCCTGGTGGCTGTGACCCACCTCGAACAGCATTGGGAGCACAGGAGCAGGATGCTCCAAACCCCTGCGTCCAACGTGGCCTTGAGCACAGGGATGGGGCAGCCGCAGCTTCTCTGGGCACCCTGTGCCAGCGCCTCAGCACCCTCACATCCCTGCCCACATTATACATACCCAGCAGGATATGTTCCATGTCATCACTGCCCAGGCAATGAGGGATGCCCGTGCACCCTGTGGCGGTGCAGATGCCACCCTGCCGAGGCACCAAGCCTCTGGCTGGCCCGGCTCAGGTTAGCGGGATTCCTCGGAGCAGCCTTTTCCCCTCCTCAGCAGCTCCAGCAGGATTCCTCCTTTCCTCCCTCAGTCGTCCTGATCGGGGAGTCTGGGGTGGGCAAAACCAACCTGCTGTCCCGCTTCACCCGCAACGAGTTCAACCACGACAGCCGCACCACCATCGGCGTGGAGTTCTCCACGCGCAGCATCCTGGTGGGAGACTCCGTGGTGAAGGCGCAGATCTGGGATACAGCCGGGCTGGAGCGGTACCGCGCCATCACCTCCGCGTAAGGATGCGAGACCCAAAAGCAGGGCTGCCCGTGGTACCCGGGTGATGAAGATGCTGGGGGGGGTGTGTGTGTGTGTGTGTTAGATGGGTGATGCTGAGGTTCTGCCACAGGTATTACCGGGGGGCTGTGGGTGCCCTGGTTGTCTTTGACATCACCAAGCACCAGACGTACGATGTGGTGGAGCGGTGGCTGAAGGAGCTCTATGACCACGCTGAGCCCAGCATCGTCGTCATGCTGGTGGGGAACAAGACTGACCTGGCCCAGGCTCGGGAGGTGCCCATGGAGGAGGCAAGGATGTTTGCAGGTACAGGCTGGCACCTTGCTCTAAGGACTGGGGGGCTTGGGGACCCCCCCTTGACAGCAGGGACCTGCGCCAACGTGGGCACCTGGACATCTCCAAAGGGGCTCCAGGGCAGAGCTGTGCCCTGGCCCGGCTCTGTATCAGCTCCTCTCATTGCAGACAACAACGGGCTCTTGTTTGTGGAGACCTCAGCGCTGGATTCCACCAACGTCGAGCAGGCGTTTGAGACCATCCTGACGGGTACATGCACCAGCACCGTGCTGCAGGGGGGTCCTGGGGGCCAGCAGGACGTTGGGGGACCCTCACTGGGTCTCTGTACGGTGCTTCTGCTCTGCCCTGCCCCACGGCAGCCCTTTGGGGATGGTTTCTGGTCTTTCTGGCTGGTTTGGTTCCATGCTCTCCTGTTGGGCGTTCCACTTGGAGCTCCCTTGGCTTTGTTCTCCCGGCCCCTTGGGCATTCCCCATTTCCGGGGGGGAGTTGGAGCTCCTTCCCCTGTAATCTCTGGTTTCCCTTCCTGTTGTCCTGGGCTCCTGACTCAATGTCTCCAGCACGTTGTGGAACCGGCCGTGGGGAGATGGGGGGCACAGGGATGGAGCTGGGGCGATGATCCTGCAGGAGCAGCTCTGGGTGCACTGGGGCAGGAGGGCAGGGAGATGGGGGCACGGGGATGGAGCTGGGGCAGCTCTGGGTGCACTGGGGCAGGAGGGCAGGGAGATGGGGGCACGGGGATGGAGCTGGGGCAGCTCTGGGTGCACTGGGGCAGGAGGGCAGGGAGATGGGGGCACGGGGATGGAGCTGGGGCAGCTCTGGGTGCACTGGGGCAGGAGGGCAGGGAGATGGGGGCACGGGGATGGAGCTGGGGCAGCTCTGGGTGCACTGGGGCAGGAGGGCAGGGAGATGGGGGCACGGGGATGGAGCTGGGGCAGCTCTGGGTGCACTGGGGCAGGAGGGCAGGGAGATGGGGGCACGGGGATGGAGCTGGGGCAGCTCTGGGTGCACTGGGGCAGGAGGGCAGGGAGATGGGGGCATGGGGATGGAGCTGGGGCAGCTCTGGGTGCACTGGGGCAGGAGGGCAGGGACATGGGCTGTGCCGTGCCATGCCCCAGCCCGGGGTGAAGCACTCCTCCAGGTTGGGCAAGAGGAAGTTGCCACAGCTCAGGGTGTTCCCGTGGGGCCGCAAGGATGCGGCTGGGAGGGAGCTGCTTCCTTGTAACCCCTCAGCTCGCAGAGGGGAAGCAGCGGCACCGGTCCGAGGGTGAGCAACGAGCAACGGCCCCTCTGCCCCCCCCCCCCGGCACCCCTTCTTTTGCAGAGATCTTCCGCAAGGTGCAGCAGCAGAAGCAGAGGAGCGGCCAAGCCACCACGGTGGCACTGGGCAGCGGGAGCGCCGGCAGCGCGGCCGCGGCGCAGGAGAAGCGCCCGTGTTGCGTGGCCATCTGAGGGGTGTAGCCCCCCCCCGGGGACCCCCAGGATGCAGAGCTGGGCCTGCCAGAACCCCCTGCCCAGCCATGGGAGCCTCTGCGACCCTCATCCGGCCCCTGGGGCTGCTCCCGTGGGGCCGCGTCGCGAGGATGTGGGTGTCCGAGCGCGTCTCCATCCCAAGCCCTACGGAGCCAAGTGGCAGCGCTCAGCCCTTGGCACAGCTCTGGCCCCATCCTGTGTGTGGGGCAAGCGTGATGGCAGGACCCAGGGAAGGTGCCTCCTGGCTGTGCGGTGCAGAGCTGGGTGCTGGGGCCCGGGAGCAGCTCCGTGTCCAGTGTGATGGTGACACCATCATTAAAGGACTTGTGAAAGGCAGGCTTGCTGAGCTGGAATTCCTGCGGGACTGTGGTCCCCACCTCTGGGATGCGCTTCAGGATATGGGCACCCAATGCCATGGTCCCCCTGTGTCCCCTTTCCCATGCAGCCTTTCCGTATCCCCACATCCTTGGTGGCTTAGAGCATCAACCAGGTTGGAAATGACCTGCAAGCTCGAGTCCAACCTTTATCCAAGCACTGCCAAGGGCACCACTAACCCATGGCACCAAACCACATCTTGGCCTCAGGCAGGTATCCGAAACTGCTTGGAAATGGGAGAATTGCTGCTGGATTCCCCCAGTTCTGGGCTCTTGCTTTCCCTTTGCATTGGGCAAGGCAAGGCAGCCCAGCTCCCATCTCACGTCTGTGGCTCTGCACGGAGAGCATGGCCCTGGCTGTCGCTGTTGGTGGTGGCACACAGCCACACTGGTGTTCTTTCCCTGCTGCCATAGAACCATGGGATGGGTGGGTTTGGAAGGGAGCTTAAAGCTCATCCAGTTCCAACCCCTGCCATGGGCAGGGCCCCTTTGCTCCAAACCCCTGTGTCCAACCTGGCCTTGAGCACTGCCAGGGATGGGGCATCCAAACCTTCTCCATTCAACCCATCCCAGTGTCCCCAAACCCTCATAAGGAAGAACTTCTGCCTAAGATCCCATCTCCATCCCCCCTCTGGCAGGTTAAAGCCATTCCCCTTGCCCTGTCCCTGCATCCCAAGCCCCTCTCCAGCTTTCCTGCAGCCCCTTCAGGCACTGGAGCTGCTCTAAGGTCTCCCCTTGAGGACCCTTCTCTTCCCCAGCCCAGCTCTCCCAGCCTGGCTCCAGAGCAGGGATGCTCCAGCCCTCGCAGCAGCTCCGTGGTCCCTCTTGTGCTGTTGCTCCAGAGCTGGATGCAGGATGCAGGGCCGGGGGGGGGGAGGTCTCACAGGGCCGTGGAGCAGCCCCATACCTGCCCCTTTACCTGGCCCAGGTGAAGGCACCTTCCCGGTGATGGGCAGCCCCGGCAGCCAATGGTTTGGGAGGAGGAAGGGCTGTGGCTACCTCCGAGTGCGCAGGGAACAGCCCCGGCCAGGGCTGGATCAGGCCCGGAAATCCCAGCCTGCCCCCAGTGGGATCGGGGCTGCGGCGCTGGGCAGGATGCGGGGCAAGGACGATGAGTACGATTTCCTCTTCAAAGGTGGGTCTCCTGCGCTGGCCATGCCTGCCATGAGCTGAGCCCGGTCTCAGCCTCCCTGCGGTGCCCTTGGGATGGAGCTGGAGTAGACTGGGATATAACACAGAGCATCCCGTTGATGGGGACCGGGAGGGAGGGGGGGATTGCTGGGGAGATGGGCACAGGGAAGGTGGGTGATGGCGTTGTTGGCATGGAGGTTGCTGCTGTGGTTTGGGATGGTTGATGCCATGGTTGTGGCTGCTGGGGGGGGGGGGGTGTTTGTGGTCCTTGTGCTGCTGGGGGGGGCTCAGAGTAAGTGAGTCCAGGGCATGGCTGCTCATTGGAACCTCCCGTGGGGGTCCTGCCTGGAGCTCCAGGCTCTTCCCATCCCCACCTCCGGGCTGGGATGCGATGTGTCAGGGATGTGATGCTCGCAGAGGCAGCAAGACCCGAGCCCACCGACTGCTTTAGTGCGCGGGGTGGAGGATGCTGCTCGAGTCCTCCTTGTCCTTTCTTTCTCTGTAAGACCCCCCCCCCGGCATCCTGCCCCCAGGCTGGGTCCCGCGGGGGGTGTCCCTGCACCCGGGAATGCTCGGAATCGTCAGCGAGGGCATTGAGAAATAACTAAATAGCATCAAAATCCAACCCCTTTGAGTCATAAACTCAACAAACTCGATGGGGGAGCTGCGAGATAAAGCGTCCCGGAGCCTGTCCCACCGGGCTCCATAGGGACCGGCCAGGGAGGAGGAGGAGAAAGAGGAGGAGGAGGAGGAAAATGCTTCTTTTCAGACCAGGTCTCTTGTGCACCTTCAGGGCTGCAAAGAGGAGACCCGGTTGTGCTTGGCCTCTCTGGCCCGGCTGCCTCCTCATGGGTCCTGCCTCTGCTTTCCCCCCTCCCTGTTTTATGTGCATGGAGCTTTCCCATCCCTGGAGCTGGGCAGGGAACTCCTGGCAAGGTCCAGGAACGCTCTCGAGGGGTGTTCTCAGGTGGCTGTGGGTGTCCAGCGGGGCTGACCCTGTGCTTGTGTCCCCCCCCCCCCAAAGTTGTGCTCATTGGGGACTCTGGGGTGGGGAAGAGCAACCTCCTCTCGCGCTTCACCCGCAACGAGTTCAACCTGGAGAGCAAGAGCACCATCGGCGTGGAGTTTGCCACCAGGAGCATCCAAGTGGAGAACAAGACGGTGAAGGCTCAGATCTGGGATACGGCCGGGCAGGAGCGGTACCGCGCCATCACCTCCGCGTGAGTCCCCCTCGCCTCCCCGTGGGGTGTTCCCCACCGCAGGGCCCTGCTGTGACCCGTCCCCTCGCTGTGCCCCAGCTATTACCGTGGGGCCGTGGGGGCTCTGCTCGTCTACGACATCGCCAAGTACCTGACGTACGAGAACGCCGAGCGGTGGCTGAAGGAGCTGCAGGACCACGCCGATGCCAACATCGTCATCATGCTGGTGGGCAACAAGAGCGACCTGCGGCACCTCCGCGCCGTGCCCACCGATGAGGCCAAGAGCTTTGCAGGTACCCGCTCCCCATCCTGCCCTGTCCCCGTCTCCATCCCGGAGCTGTGGATCTTGGCACCGGTATGAGCTCGCCTTCGTCCTTGCAGAGAAGAATGGGTTGTCCTTCCTGGAGACGTCTGCTCTGGACTCCACCAACGTGGAGACGGCGTTCCATACCATCCTCGCGGGTAAGGGGGATGGCTTTGGACACCGTGTTCTCCCAGGACCCTGCTGCAGTGGGATCCTGCTCCCCACGGCAGGGGGGAGATGAGGGCGTTTGCCCCCTTGGAGCTGTGTGTTTTGGGGGTCCCCCACTCAAACCCTCCCTTCAAGCTCCTGTTTCTCCCCTTTGCTGGCAGAGATTTACCGCATCGTGTCCCAGCGGCAGATCCCGGGGCAACCAGAGCCCGAGTTCGGCCCCAGCACCAGCATCGAGCCCATCCGGGTGCTGCCCACGCAGCAGGAGGGCAGGCAAGGACCCTGCTGCCAGAACATCTGAGCACCCCCAAGAGCACCCACCAAGCGATGGCATCACCTTTATCACCCTCTACCTCTGCTCGCTGCAGATCCCTCCGGACGCAGCGGCTGCTTCTGCATCGCTGCCCTCGTGTGCACCATCGCGCTCGCCCTGTGTTTATGTAGGACCTCCACAAATAGCAGGGGGAAAACCCCACCAGGGTCTCTCCCTTCTCTCCCTCGTTGTTTGGGACCTGGCATCTCTTTGTGTCCCTGCTTCCTCTAGCCCTGAAGGCACTGCCATGGGGTGACTCAGGGTGGCACTGAGTAAGCGCAAGCATCCATGGGTGCAGCCCTTCAGGGCAGGGTGGGGAGGGGGACATTGGGTGCACCCTTCTTTGGGTTGCACCCAGCCCTGCCCCTTCCGCGTCAAGGGCTGGGTGAGCCTCTGGGTGCTGGTGGGGCAGCCGTGGGGCACCCCGGTGCGGGCAGGTAAGGACAGGACAAGGGGAATGGCTTGAACCTGCTGGAGGGGAGATGGAGATGAGCTCGGAGGTGGTTCCATGATTCTAGGATCCCTTCCGCTGGGGACATCTCCTTTGGGGGAGCCCTAAGGGGGGTGCCAAGGGGATGCTGTGGGTGGGCAGGGGTCCCCCTGCATGGCCAGAGCCAGCACATGGGACCCCTCAGCTCTGCCTGCCCGGAGGCACGATCCTGCCCCACTCAAAGTGCCATCAGTGGTGGGGCTGGTGACAACCGGGCTGCCACTAGATGGAGCGGGTGCTGCACCCATGGGTGCCGATGGCCCCAGCCCCTGCCTGCCGTGGCCCCAGCTTCACTCCCTATTCCCCATAGTGCTGGGTGCGTGTCCCCATCCCAGCGCAGGGTCCGGGGGTCTCTGTCTCTCTGTGGCTGCCCCCCACCCCACCCCAGCACTCAATTGGCTGGGATTCATCCCTGCAATGGGAATCTGGGAATGGGAAACTCCCCCTGTGGCGTTGCTGCTGGAGGCTCCATCACTGCATGGTCCCGCCAGCATCCCCACCTCCAGCATCCCACCTCTGCATCCCCATCAGGAAGAGGGAGAGGCGAGAAGGGGCAGCACGAAGGGGGCTTGCTGGAGGGCTTGGGGGTCAGATCCTGCTCCCATAGCACAGGATGAGCCGGGGGGTGACCAGACCCCTCCTTGGCCACGTCTCGTGGCTGTCCCCAAGGGAGTGACTGGCATTAAACCCACCCCAGGCCCGCACCGAGCCGCGGTGCCAAGGGCTGATGTCAGCCCTGGCACTGGTACCCAGAAGCTGTGGCTGCCCCATCCCTGCCGTGTTCCGTGCCGAAAGGGCTCCCTGCCCACGGAGCTGCAGGAGCATCAAGCTCCCTTCATCCCACCCCATCCCATGGTTCGAGGATTGCCCCGAGCAGCCGGAAAGCAAGCGCAGAGCCCGAGTTTCTTAAGTAATAATACTTTAATAAAATTAAGTTCTTAATGTAATTTAGCACATTTAATACATTAACCCTTTCCCTTCTTTGTTTTCTACAAGTTGTGCAACATCATCATTTTAAGTTTTTCTTCTCTTTTCACCTTATTTCTTTTTTCACCATTCCTTCTCCCCTTACCCTATATATGCCTCAAAACTCAGACGACGAGCCTAACTCTACTCTAGCTTCGGTTATGTCCCTCTCAGGCCTTTCCCTTTGCGTCACGCCGGAGAGATGGGAATACCGGGATGGAACATGTGATCGGTTTCCAATAGTAACAATCCCTACTACAGGTTTCCTATTGATGTTCAAAGAAAAGAGGAAGGGAGGGGGGGGGGAAGAAGAATCCATCAAAGCAAACACAACGGGAGAGGGAATGGACTTGGAAGGGCCACACAGGGCTGGCTCAGCACGAGGTTGGGAGTACCGTGGAGTAGGACTATGGGATATAGCACCCGGATCCAGCGGGAAAGCGGATACACGCAGACACTTGTACAGCTTGGAGCGAGGATGAAGGGATGCTGGGGCAAGCCATAAGCCATGAAGGGCTTGGAGGGGGTACCACTGAGCTCGGCGCTGGTGGATGCATGGATCCAGTTGGGGTTTAGCTCATGGCAAATCCCACCGGGAGCTCTTTGGTACCAGGGCAGAGCCGGAGGGAATCCTCTGCAGGTCCCAGTGGGTGCCCCGAGGGCTGCTCTGGGCATCCCAGGGGATCGATTCCCCCGGAGCTGGGATCAGAGCTGCTCCGCGGCACGGCTCCGCGTGCCCTTCGCGGTTGCTTAACGCTGCTTGGAACCCCGCAGCAAAGCCTCAGCTGCAGAGCAGGACCTGGCCCCTCATTTGTGGTGTTTTCCCCTTTTCCTTCCCATTCTCTTGCGCAGAAACCGAAAGGAAAAGGGGAAAACCCCACCCTGCAGAGGAGCAGAGCATCCCATGAGCGCATCCCTTCATCCCGGCGCCCAGGAGCTGCGGGAACGCTTGGGAAGCATCGTCTCAAGCCCAGCGAACCCCTTCTGCCATCAGCAGTGCCACGGGTGGAAGGAGGCTCCATTGACTCCGGCTTTCCCACCAGTGTCACCTCCCTGGGGAGCGGGGGGACACTTCCCATTGGCTGCATTAGCAGCCCTGAAGTGATGCTGGAGCGCATCCAGCGGGAACGCCGCCGCCTGCCAGGGCTGAAGCCCCTTCAGATTCCAATTGAGTAACCCCATTGAGTTACACAGGAGGAAAGGCAAGAGCTGCCCCGCGTTCCCTAACTGAGGGCGAACCCAGCGGGATCATGGCCGAGTTTTCCACCAGCTCAGCAAAGAGCAGAACGGGATCGGGAGCCTCTATAGGATGTGAAGCCCCACAGCAAAACACAGGGATTGCTCCCCAACACCCTAGAAAGGGCTTTGGAAGAACCAGCCCGTCCTGGCTCTGCCCCTGCCGGCGCCGACACCGAGGGAACCTTGCAGAGGCAGGATGGGACCCCGCGCTCGGTGTACAAGTATAAAGTGCATCCGCTCTCCAGCCCAGGGCATCACCCACGGCCCAATGTCAATCACTGCCTCTTCTTCAAGTATCAAACCAAAACACATGAGGTAAAACGAAAAGGAAAGAGCAAACGAGGGCCCCTCGGTCACCCTGCGCGACCAGGAGCTTGGTACCACCAAGCACAACCCCCTTCTGTGCTGTGCCCGGCGCTCCCAACCCGCTCGGATTCACAGTGCTATGTGCAGAATGAGAACTGTCTTCGCTTCCTGTCCTAACCTATTGCATGGCTTTGCTGAAGGAATGCTGGTTACGTGGTAAGACGAGCGTGTCTCCAAGGCTTTTATAGGATCCTTAGGGATGCTCCCGGCTCAGGGGCATCACCAATGGGTGAGCCACGGCACGGAGGAGAGGAGCAAAAGCCGGCCCCGGAGGTAAGCCCCTTTCAAGAGTGGTTTTCTTCTGCTTCTCTAATGACAACGGTCTTGATGCTGGGTCCTTTGGAACATGGAAACAGAGTGGGGAGGGGGGGGGTTGGTGCAGCCCTGATGCTTGGGAGCAAAGTGGTGACCCACAAGGACCAGGGTTTAACCAGCTGGGGCTGTGGGGCACATCCTGCCCCTCTCCGCTGGTGCGCAGGGACGCCCTGGACCCCACAAAGAGGAGGGTTTGAGGCTCGAGGCTTCCTCCGGCTCAAAGAGAATCCCAAAGGGAAAAGGAAAGAGGCGAGAGAGGGAAGGAGCCAAGCGGGTGCCCCCTGCTCCCCTGGTCCAGCGCTGCCCATCACATCACACAGGGGGCTTCCTCCCCTGCTCCTTCCCACCCGCCCCACGCCAGGAGACCTTCAAACAGCAGGAAAAGGAGCAGGAATCGGCCCCTTTCTCCTTTTCCCCTCGGCAATTCCCTGCTCCCAACCCGGAGGTTGGGATAAGGCAAAACCCCAAGAGCCTGAGCCGTGATTTACTCGGTGACAAGCCACATCTCCCTCGTTTTAGTGACAAAAAAAAGCAACCCAAAACCCCCCAAATGTCTTTTTTTTTTGCTTAAAAAACCCCACCCATTATTCCATCCCTTTTTTGGTTGGGTTTTTTTTTTTCTTTGCAAGAAAAGATGGGAATTTGCTGGGAAGTTACAAATGATTCCTTGATCTTGCTTCGGAGTTTCGTTTACATTCTGCTCTGTCTGGGATCACTTGGCTCTACTATAGATTAAACAATATGGATAGCATCTACTATTTGAGCTAGTTAATCTTTTCATCTTTACTCTAGGATTATAGGAAATAAATTTGAACGTTTATTATTATTATTATTATTATTATTATTTTTTAATACCCATCAACATTTTTTCTTTTTTTTTTCCTTTTTTTTTTAATCTCCTTTTTGGTTAAAAAAAAACGACACCACCAAAAAAAAAAAAACCAAAACAAACCCAAAAATCTGCTTTTCAAAACGCTTCTCTGAAAGGCAACAGAGCAGAAGCATCCCCCAAAGCTTCCTGCTCGGAAGGGAGCGGGACACGGGCTGGCTTCGTATGGAAGTGTGTGGGACCCTCTATGCTCCGGAGCTCTTCAACCCATCCCAACTCGGGTCACAAGGAGTGACCCCACAGGGATGAGGCTGAAGAGCTGCCCCTGCAAGCACAAAGCCTCCCATGGGGATGCTGGCCCCACGATGGCTTTTCCATCGCTTGTCTTGGCCATTGGGTGCCCTCTCCGCCTTGGGGGGAGCAGAAAGGGTGACATTCCCCTCTCCAGGATGGCTTGGAGCTGGCCGGGAGCAGTTGGGTCCTGCACAAGCCCTTAGCTCCATAAGGAGGAGGATGGATGGGGGGGATAAAGCCCTCCTGTCCTGGGAGACGCACATGGAAGCAACGCCTGAAGGGAGGCAATGGATGTGCAGAGCATCCCTGCCAGCGCGCTCCCATCCTGGGAAGGACCCGGAATCCTCTGGCCTCCTCCTGCGAACTGAACCAAGGGCAACACTGGTCCCTGGCTCCCCGGGGCAGGATGGGGCCCATGGTGCTGGCTGGAAGGACGCAAGCTTTGCTTCCCAGTGCCCAAGGAGTGACCTTTCCCTAAGGAAACCCAGCGGGAGCAACCCATCCGCACGCAGCACCGGGTCGAAGCCGGACCCTGGGCTGTGAGTGATGCTCTCAGCGAGGCCGGGGCTGGATGGGGCTCACTGGGAGCAAACTGGGGCTCACTGGGGCCACGCTGCCCCTGAGCCCCCCAAAGCTTCATCCGAGCCCACAAAGCCCCTTGAGCCCTCCGCAAAAGGCGGAGCAAGCCCAAGGCTGGGGCTCCGCGATTCCGATTCTTCCTTTTTTTCACCTATTTCTGGTGGGGTTTAATCACCATTTTTTGCTTGTTTTCTCCTTTCAATTTGTTACCTTCTGCTTAAAAAGTCTCGTTTCTGGAAAGGGCTGATCTGCACCATGACTACCACCTTGTACAGACACACACGCACACACAAAAAAGAGGAAACATATATTAAAAACACTTTGTAAGCAATACTCTGGATACAAATGTATTTTTTTTTTAACCTACATATATTCTAAACCTTCTAAACTTTTAAGGATCACTTTATCATAAAATAAAATATCCTTTTGTTTTGCTTTTTTTTCTTTTTTTTTTTCTCCTTATAATAAATTACCTAATAAAAAGTATTTTTATTAGCCCAGTTCCTTGCTACATTTACACGTAATAAATGCATTTATTAAAATAGAATATTAAATTATAAAGAAATGTTCTAATTTTAAAATCTTTTTTTTTTTCTTTTTTTTTTACTTTTTTTTCCACTTTTTTTTTCCCTCCTCTCTCTCTTTCTCTTTAAAAAACACCAGTAAAATGCATCAAAATAAACCCTTCAGCGCGCAAAGGAACAGGGTGGAGCAGTGATTTCCGAGGTTCGCAGTATTAACAGTCTGAGCCTTGGTATGGATGGAGATTATTCCTTAGGTTTCTTCTTTT
>NW_026893096.1:37500-45000 GCF_033815535.1 Pezoporus flaviventris | reverse complement strand
CCAGAGGTCGATGGGTTCTTTGCTGTCTCTTCCAAATCCCTGGCATCCGTTTTTCCTTTCGTCCCAGTTGTTCCTTGCCGAGCTCCCAGTCGGGCTGAGCCATCCCTGGGGAGGAGGAGAGCAGGGCCTTGAGAGCAAAGATGATGTGGCTGCTCCCCGCATCCCTGCTCCCTTCCCCATCCGATCCCGATGGCCTGGCTTGGTCCACGCCGAGAAGTCCCAATCTCACCACCAAAAAGAAACTGAACGAAACCGCTTTGCTTCGCGAGATCCGAGGCTGGAGCATCGTTTGCCCTTCCCAATTTCTGGCTTTTTTTTTTTTTTTTTGCTATGCATTTCCATTTTATTATTCACTTTTTTTCTGTTTCAAAAAATAACTCGTAAAATAATTTCTTTTTTTCTTTTTTTTTTTTTTCTTCTTCTTCCTTCTTTTTCTTTAAATTAATTTATTCTTTCATTCATTCGTTTGTTCTTCGGATGTCATTATTATTATTATTATTAGCATTATTATTATTATTATTAGCATCACCTTTTTTCTCTCCTGGACCCCCCCCTCCCCAACTCCCTTCCTATCCCCCCCCCCCCCACCCCAATGCCCTGCTCTGTCTCTTTAGGAAAATATCCTAATGGCCTGAGTGGCTGCAGCGTGGCAAACGGGACACTCGGGATCAGTCCTCTCACAGATCCTCACGGCACACTCCATGCAGAAGAGGTTATGGCCGCAGGGCACCAGAGCTGCCGTGACTTCGCTTTCGAAGCACACCATGCACTCGCGGCTGCTGGAGACGGACGTCCGGGCAGCGGTCGTCGTTCCCAGCTTGGAAAACCCTTGGAGAGGTTCCCCCTGCGACCGCCTGGGCAGACCGGAGAGATTGGGCTCTTGGATGGAGGAGGACGGGGAGCGATGGGAGTTGGGATGGATGGCGCCGGTACTGCTGGACCGCTGCTGCTTGGAGAAGAGCACCGACACCGGGTTGGTGTTCTCCTGCCCGGCCCACATCGGGGCACCCGATTCCGGCACCCCATAATACAGATCTTGCTTGTTCACCCCGTAGTTGGGGAAGAGGTAACCGTAATTGAAGTCATTTTGGTCATTCAGCCGCGGCGTCTCATAGACGGGATCGACGGAGCAGTCGCCGATGCACCCCAAGCTGTTCTGCCTGAAGGTGGACAGGGGCTTGCAGCCCGGCGCCGGCGTATGGACCCGCCAGGCCTCCGAGTAGCGGTTCTCCATGCCGGAATCGGGGCTGCTGGAGAGGAAGTCATTCTCGTTGTTGTATTCCAGGATCTTGCCCGTCCTCACCGCGATGTGGGTCTCGATCTCCTCGCGGGCGCGTTCCACGTTGCCCGGCGCGCCGGTGATCTCGAAGACGGGGTCCCGGTCCCGGCTGGGCGTGATGATGTAGGTGTTGGTCTGCTGCTGGATCCTCTTGATGGTGGCCCCTTTGGGCCCCACCACCAAGCCCACCACGCGGTAGGGCACGCGCACGCGGATGGTGACCTGGCCCGGCAAGGTGGGAGCGCTGCCGAACGTGGTGCCGGCCTTGTTGCGGGACGCTCGGATCATGGAGAAGTGCTCGGCAGCCGAGATGATCTCCCGCCGGGCCATGGCCACGTCCTCCCGCCGCCCCGTCACCATGAAGACCGGCTCCTCGCCCCGCACGGGGGTCTTGATGTAGGTGTTGGTCTTTGCCCGCAGGGCTTTGATCTTGCAGCCTTGGAGGAGGAGAGAGGAAACAAGGCACGAGGTTAGGGATGCCCTCGCCACGCAGCCATTCCCCAGCCATTCCCCCTTCACCACCCTGCGCCAGGGAGGAGGTGTCTGCCACAGCCCGACGAGCAGAGCCCTTCATGGGGGCTTGCTGTGCTTCTGGGGCGAGGCTGGTGTGACCCATTGGGGAGCCCAGGTTTGGGGCAGGACGTAGCAGAGATGCAGCCATTCGGGCTCCCCAGCTCGGATGCTGCGGGGCGGTGGAGGGCAGCAGGACACCAGTGAAGGGGCCGTGTTCTGCCCGGGACTGATGGGCACAGGCTTCTTCCCTGCCACAGCAACCCGGTGCTTTTGTGTCTCCCTGGTGCCCACCAAGCCGATTCCCCCCCGCTGCTTCCAGCTCAAGCATCCTTCTGCCTTCCCAAAAAAGGCAAGAGACTTGCCAGTGTGTTTTGGCTCCCAAAGCCCCTTTATAGAGGGGTTTAGAGCCAGCCCTGCAACTCCAGCTTCCTCGAGGATGCCGTCAAGCATCGACCGGCTGTGTCCCTACAGATGTGGCACAGCTCTCTATGAACTGCTGCTGGAGAGGCTCCCGCTGACCCCCGTCTCCAAAAGCATCTCCTCTGTGGGTAGCAGAGATGCTCCGACACCAGGCAGCCTTCCCCAACACACCATGAGCATCCTTGAACGCCAGATGACCCCCCCCCCCCCGCAAAGGATGCTTCTGCAACCAAGGCATGGAGATTCCTCCACCCCTGGGCTGGAGCATCATTACTTATAGAGCTCCTAACGAACACCATCTCTCCCAGCTGCTCGCTCAGTGCTGCCGGGCACGGAACGCTCTCGCCACCACGTACCATTGGCAAGGACCGAATCCCACATCCGTAGGGATACGAGCGGAGCCTCGAGCCCCTCGGGCTGACGGGAACGCCGCGCACGCTGCAACCAATAGTGAGAGCTGCACAAGGCATGCTCCAAGCGTGGAGCTCCCAAAGCCCGCTGCCTGGAATAGGATCCCGGCGTCGGGGTGGCACAAGTGCTGCTGCGGGCTCCCGGAGCGAGTTTTCACTCCTTGGAATGCTCCCCTTTGTGGACTGGTGCTCCTGCAGGATTTCCTGCCACGCTCAGCATCGCGATGCCGCCGCTGCACTGAACCCATCTCAAGCCGCTCGTTCCTGGGGAACGGGAATGCTTCATCTGACCCGGAGCTGGGCACAGTCCCAAACTCCAACCCGAACGCAGCCCCTGCCAATCCCAACGCGGCTCACGTGTTACTCCCCACTGACTTCACACCCTGGAGTGTATTTGCAGGGCTTTGTTTAGGGAAGTTCCTGAAGAGCTGACGTGGAAGCGCGGGCAGCTGCAGCGCGGCATCCTTAGCGCTTGGGAAACCCAAAGAGCGGCGCTTGACGGGGCTGGGCGCGACGCAAGAGTGGAGCGAAGAGCGGGATGAAGCATCCCGAGGAGGGCAGGATCAGACCTGGCCCTGCAGCCCCAGGGCAGGGTCAGCTCCCCATGGCAGACGTTTCCCTGCCCCGCTCCCATGCTGCTCGCTCCAAAGCTGGAGATTCCATCTTAGGCAGATTAACGGAGATGCCACCATTTCCCCAGGGATCTCACCCGAGCATCGCATGGAAAGGAGGGGGGTGTGTGTGTGTGTGTGTGTTAGCAGCTCACATCCCTATGGAAATGCATCCCGGGCTGAGGAAGGATCCTTCCATGCCTCCCATTGCGCCTCCCAGGAGCAAATGACCTCAGGCAGGCGTTTGCCAGGGCTGGGCTTGGGTTTGCTCTGAGGCACGGGACAATGAGAGCACGTTGGGATCTGAGCCCTGCGCCGCAGCAGGGGGCAATCACGGAGGCAAGGCGGAGGTCGGGAGAGCGGAGCGGTGACAAAGGACGGGGGCTCCGGGCTGGGGCCAGAGGGGAGGCAACGGTGGCGAGGAATCCACATGAATGAGGGTGAAGGCGAGTGGAGTCAGGGAGGGAGGAAAGGGGATGGGGATGGAGGGAGGAAAGGGGATGGGGATGGAGGGAGAGGCACGCTGGGATTCCGCTGAGGGAGGAGGATGAGGGGTGCAGAGAGGAAGGAGAGACACAGAGACACCCACCCCCCCCCCTCCAGTAAACAGCAAAAGGGAGATGGGCAAGGAGAGAGCCCGGCGAGAGGAGGGAGGGAGGATCTAGAAACGGACAAAAGGACGCATGGTGCAGTCGATGGTGTGAGAAGCAGGGGGAGGAGGAGGAGGAGGAGGAGGAGGAGGAGGGAGGGTCTCCGTGCAGGCCTGCAGACGGGAAAGCTTCGAAGAGACAGATGGGGGATCCTGTGCTTAGGAAGTGGAGGGAATAACCCCACAGAGGGAAAGGAGCCCGAGCCCGTCGAGCCCCAGCAGGTTCAGGGGGTGCAGCTCTGCCCCCAGCAGCCCTGAACCGAGCTGCACTGATTTACACCACCTCCATCAGACCGGCTCCAATCTCACTTCCCCACTCAGCACCACGGCTCCCAGCCCGCCCCATCCCAACCCTGACCTTGCTCCCCCGCAGCCGAGCTGTCTTTGCCATCGCCATGCAGCTCAGGATGCGGCCCTTCCAAGCCCGGCCAGCTGAGGAGCGTGGTCCTGAGTGCTTTTGTCCCCCCGCAGCTGGCCGGTGGGGTGGGCTTTTGGGAGTGAAAGGCTTTCTCCCTGGGGTAACTGCCATGTGAAGGCAGCACGGAACAGCTTGACCCGGTGGGTCATTGAAAGGGGAGAGCTGCTCAGGAGGTGGTGTTGAAAACGCGCAGCCAAGAGGAGGAAAGGACCTGCACAAACTCTGCTACCCCCTAACTTCGCTGTCGTGCTCTGCTCTTTAAGGCAGCAGCGCGCAGACAGCAGCTAATTGATCCCTGGCAGGCTCCTGCTGCTTGGGTTGTTACAGAGGGGAGAGAACGAAGCCCTTTCGTCCCGGGTTTCCATCACCTCGCTGCTATTCTGCTGGGCTCTGCCAGAAACACAGATCCCAAAGCACTGGGAAAGGGGGTTTGTATGATCAGTTCCTCCCCACCCCATCCTTTTTGCTTTGGAACTTCAGCCAGCCGATCGCCAATTGACTCCGAGTGAGTGTGGTTGCAAATGACCCCAGGCAGGCACAAATGCTAAGGGAGAGGAAGAAACCCTCGAGGAGAGTGGAGCCTCCAGCCCCCAGACCAGTTTCTAACTGGGATTAACCCCCAGAGCGGCTCGCTATGGCTAAAACCCAAGTAAATACATCGAGTCCACCCACTGCCCACCTGGGGATGGGGAAGCAGGGCGAGATTGGGATGCACAGACCCTAAAGAGGCCTTCAAGGGCTTGGTCCCTCTGTCCAGCTCCTGAGGGCAACCAGGGGGTAGGATGCATCCCATCGGACTCTGCACGAGCCCATCCCAAATCTCACCCAGGGTGGCTCCCATAGGAAAAGGGCAGAGCGGCACACGGGATGCAGGGGATGGATGCTGCGCCACGCCATGCAGCCACATCTCTGCAGCTCACAGGATCCCAAACTGGTTTGGGCTGGAAAGGACCCTAAAGCTCATCTGAAAGCACAGGCAGGGACCCCTTCCACTGGAGCAGGGTGCTCCAAGCCCCTGTGTCCAAACTGGCCTTGAGCACTGCCAGGGATGGGGCAGCCACAGCTTCTCTGGGCACCCTGTGTCAGCGCCTCAACACCCTCACAGGGGAGAGCCTGGGATCCCCCCTCTTTCAGTGTAAACCCATTGTTCCACCGGGTATTGCACTCCAGTGTAAATCCACAGTTCCACCTCCTGACAACCTTCCCTTCCCTGCTGCTAGAAGGCCAGATCCTGCCCAGGTACACGCCTGGTGCAGGCTGGCACAGCTCAGGAAGCTTCACCTACAACCATCAGAGGAGCTGGACCAGCTCCCAGCACACAGCCCCAGCCCCAAGGTGGGTTCTCGTTGTATTTCACTGTGGTTTGCAACATCACAGCACCCCAAATCTCTGCACGTCCTTGTTTCCAGCGGGCTGGATATGACCTCTACAAAACAAACGGATTTCTGCCCTCTTCCCATTTACACCGAGGCACTTTCCCAGCGGGCTGCTCTAAATTACACCTGCAAATACCCCACTTGAGGGCATTTTGCCACTGATGCTGTGGTAGAAAAGAGCTTAAGGGCAAATCAGAGCTTGGGGTTGGGTTTGGTTTGGGGGGGGGTGTTATGGTCATGAAATTCAAGAGGGGCCATACAACCAACACCCCTCAGATACCCCTGCTAAGGTGGGGCACTCATTTCCCAGTTAAGATGAAAGCTGTGCTTAAAGACAAGCACACAAAGAACATCACAACTAAACCCTCCTGCCTGGGGGGGGGGGGGGGGGGGGAATAAGGTTTCTGCTGCAGGGAAAGCGGGGCCAACCCCCCTACAGGCACACAAAAGGACCACGACCGACCCGACGGAACCCCTTTGCGTTGGGGTTTTATTGTCCCGAGGATGCAAGGTGGGTTCACAGGGAAGGGAAAAACCACCCCCAAGCCACGGCCACCTCCTTTCAGCTCAGGGATTTTCCCTGCCTTTTCCCAGAGGGATGAAAGTTGTTTATGGAGGAGGGGGTGGGAAAGAAAGGGATGGGGGGGGGGGGGGGAGTGTGGGGGAACAAGAAAGGAAAAGCACCAGGACAATCGCTGCCTTGTTTGTGGCGGAGGAAAGTTGGGCGCTCGGCGCTGGAAGCAACGGCATCGCATCGGGGTGGGTGTGCCCGCGGCCCCCGGCACCATCCCGATCCCGATCCCTAGGGAAAACGGGACAAGGTGCAGGGAAAGGATGGGGGGGGGAAGCAACGGGCACGCTGCAGGAGCAGGGGGCTGGCAGACAAAGGCAGGAGGACCGTGTCGTGTGTCCCCCCCCCCGCGCTCTCCCACTGCCCCAGATTCCCGGCGCTGCGGCGCGGTTCACTCGGTCACCGCGGCATCCAGCCGCCGGATCCGATGCTCGGAGCCTCGCTCTGTGTGTGTGTGTGCGTGTCTCTCCCTAGAAAATTCCCTTTGTCTCTCTCCCAGACCCGTTTTCTCCTCCCACCTCCAGTTCAAACCACACAAAGTCAATCCCGGTCGGCACTTTTCCCTGGTGGAAATTCGGAGGGATTCTCATTAACGCTTCCCAACAAGCCGCCACCCGACCGCAATCCCTCGCTCCCTTTAAGGCCCCCCCCCGCCCCGGCTCAAGCTGCGTGAGGAGGTTGCTCCTCAGGCCCCAGGGGACCTTCGGCTCCGAGCTTTCCTCAAGAGCAAGCAGGCGACAGGATCTGACCCCCGCGCTGCTTCTCGGATGCTGCACATCCACCTCCTCCACATGGTGGGTGGGGGAGCTGCAATCATCAGACTTCCTCAATGGAAAAGGCTTCCTTGGACTATTTTTAAATGCTGGGAGCGTTCGAGCGTGCTCGGAGCTACACAAAGAGCCCGATCACCTGGGGTTCGGGTGGGGGGGCTCTTGGGGTTCGACTTCACCTTGCCAAGACAGAGCGATTGACGCCAAGCTCCTCTCTCACATCACCTCACCCCTGGTGACAACAGGCTGCTTAGAGCAGGCTGGGAGAGGCTTCATCAAAGGCTGTCTCTGGGCACAGGTGACAAAGGATGCTACTACCGGGGATGAGAGTAAAGATGCTCTTACAGGGAAGGTACCCGCTGGGAACAGCTCGCACCGCTCGCTCCACACAGCAAGCGAGCCACGCTGGCCCCACACCACACACAAAGAACCCGAGCACATCACCCCAGCTGCAATAGCTGGCCCTAAGCATGCCCCGCTTCC
>NW_026893096.1:0-32500 GCF_033815535.1 Pezoporus flaviventris | reverse complement strand
ACACGAGTGAAAGGACCCAGTGTGACACGGGTGGAGGGACCCGGTGTGAACATGGGTGGAGGGACTCAATGTGAACACGGGTGGAGGGACCCGGTGTGACACGGGTGAAGGGACCCGATGTGACACGGGTGGAGGGACCCGATGTGACACGGGTGGAGGGACCCGATGTGACACGGGTGAAGGGACCCGATGTGACACGGGTGGAGGGACCCGATGTGACACGGGTGGAGGGACCTGGTGTGAACACGGGTGAAGAGACCCGATGTGACACGGGTGGAGGGACCTGGTGTGACACGGGTGAAGGGACCTGGTGTGAACACGGGTGGAGGGACCCGATGTGACACGGGTGAAGGGACCTGATGTGACACGGGTGGAGGGACCCGATGTGACACATGTGAAGGGACCCGGTGTGACACGGGTGGAGGGACCCCGGGTGGAGGGACCCGATGTGACACGGGTGAAGGGACTCGATGTGAACACGGGTGAAGGGACCCGATCTGACACGGGTGGAGGGACCCGGTGTGACACGGGTGGAGGGACCTGGTGTGAACACGGGTGGAGGGACCCGATGTGACACGGGTGAAGGGACCCGATGTGAACACGGGTGAAGGGACCCGATGTGACACGGGTGAAGGGACCCGGTGTGAACGTGGGTGGAGGGACCCGATGTGACACGGGTGGAGGGACCCGATGTGAACACGGGTGGAGGGACCCGATGTGACACGGGTGAAGGGACCCGATGTGAACACGGGTGAAGGGACCCGATGTGAACACGGGTGAAGGGACCCGATGTGACACGGGTGAAGGGACCCGGTGTGAACGTGGGTGAAGGGACCCGATGTGACACGGGTGAAGGGACCCGGTGTGAACACGGGTGGAGGGACCCGATCTGACACGGGTGAAGGGACCCGGTGTGAACGTGGGTGGAGGGACCCGGTGTGAACACGGGTGGAGGGACCTGGTGTGAACACGGGTGGAGGGACCCGATGTGACACGGGTGAAGGGACCCGATGTGAACACGGGTGAAGGGACCCGATGTGACACGGGTGAAGGGACCCGGTGTGAACGTGGGTGGAGGGACCCGATGTGACACGGGTGGAGGGACCCAATGTGACACGGGTGGAGGGACCCGGTGTGAACGTGGGTGGAGGGACCCGGTGTGACACGGGTGGAGGGACCCGTTGTGAACGCGGGTGAAGGGACCTGATGTGACACGGGTGGAGGGACCCGGTGTGACACGGGTGAAGGGACCTGGTGTGAACACGGGTGGAGGGACCCGATGTGACACGGGTGAAGGGACCTGATGTGACACGGGTGGAGGGACCCGGTGTGAACGCAGGTGGAGGGCCCTGATGTGAACGCGGGTGGAGGGACTCAATGTGGACACGGGTGGAGTGACTTGGTGTGAACACGGGTGAAGGGACCCGATGTGACACGGGTGGAGGGGTCCCACTGTGCGACAGGTAAAGGGGTGCGCAGGGACCGTGGGGTGAAGGGGATACAGGACACCTGCTGTCACATGGGTGGAGGACCAGGGGGGCATTGGGGATACCCTCCATGTGTACCCCGCATGGAGGGGCCGCCAATGGGGTGTGGGGAGCCAAGAACATCCACCCCGGTACAGAGGATGGAAGGGGTCTGAGTGGGGATCTGCTGATCTGGAGAGGGGCCGCATGGGGACAAGTCAGTGTGCACCCCATAAGGAGGCTCCATGTGGGGACCTGCCACTGCCCACCCGTGTGTGAGCTGTGGAGAAGTCACGCGTTGGGAGCATAGAGATCCACTTGGGAGAAGGGCAGGGACACCCCATGGTGGCCATAGCCTGGGAGCAGTGGGGCGAACTGGTAGGGAGAAGGGCGCTGGGCAGGTCCTGAAGGACACATATAGGGGCTTCATGGGGGACACAGCCTTTGGGTCCTCCCCATTCACAGGGGCTTCAGCTTTGCGATGGGAAGACCCCAACCAAACCCCCAAGCGTGTGAGGGCCAAAACCTCGCGCTCAGCAGCACCGGGAATCACGGGATGAGCGGAGAAGGGGGGACCCGCAGCCCCCCAGGGCCTTGCAGTGGGAGCAGCTCACCCTGCCCTTGGCTCCCTGCCCCACTAAAGCCCCCTCTGCAAACTGGGACAGCCCCGCTCCCCCCCAGCCTGCCTTTTCTCATTGAAATGAGGAGCTTTTTAGCGCGGAGGGAAGCATTGAAAAGAGCTTCCCAGCTCCCCCGCCAGCCGGGCTGGGCTCTGCGGGTGCGAGCGGAGCCTTTCTCCCCTCTTCCCCTTTCTTCCCTTTGAATCAAACCAGATGTCTCTCCCATGAAATGCGATTGCAGGAGCTTACAGTGGGGAGAGACAATGCCGAGAGACGCGAGGCTCCCACCGAGCTCCATCGCAGCGGCCACGGCTGCGGCGCTGCCTGGGAAGAGGGGGTGCCACTGATGCCTTGTCACCCCCCCTCTCTATTCCCTGTGATTCCCCCTCTCTGCCTCCCAGATCCCCGCAGCGAAAAGGTTCCTCTCCCTTTCTCCCTCCCCTCTCTGGGTCTACAAGCAGCAGCAGCTCAGCTTGCAGATGAACTAAGCAGATGGGGCACCCAGCACAAGGAAATGTCTCATCCACTGACTCAGACGGTAAGGTGTTGCTGGAGCTTTCCCCTGCAACTTTGCCCAGGCGCTTTGGGAATGGGAATCCTGCTTGTCTCTAGCTTTGGCAGCCAAGCCGGGGCGATGCTGGGGCAGCGGTGGCGCTGGCAGGTCCCTGGTGTGGAGCTGCTGATGAGGGTTCGATGGCTTCAATGGCTCGTGTTATCTGTCCTTTGAACCCCCCCGTGGGGATGTGGGCTCGTGGAAGTGGGGCACTTTGGGGTGTTTTCCTTCGTCCAAAGTGATGTCTGGATTGGGATGGGTGGTGCATGGGCAAATCCGCGTGTGTTTAATACGTGTGGGTGTTCATACATGCGCTGCCTCTCGCACACGCTTAAATCCATGTCAGGACATGGAAGCGTGTGCGTTCCAGGCGTGTGTCACGGGATCATGGGACGGGTTGGGTTGGAAGGGACCTTAAAGCTCATCGAATGCACATCTGCGTGGCGGTGTGTTCCTGCGTGCATCCGTGTGCAGGAACACGCGTGCATACATGCAGTGGTGGTGGTGGGAAACCCTCCTGTAGATGATGGTCCAACATTCCCATCTGTCCCAGTCTGGGCTCGTCCCTTGAGGCCAATAGAGATGCTCTGCAGGGATCATTGTGGGGAGAGGTTTCTGCTTCCAAGCTCCATTGTTGGCTGTGTCCCGGAGCTTTCCATAAAGTGAAAGGAAAAGGAAAGGGCAAAACAAGAGCTCCGAGCTCTCAAAGGGGCCCCAACCCCATCCGACCAACTGCAAGGTCTGTGTTGGGGTCCAAGCCCGTTCGCCTCCTCCCCCTGGGGCTCCATCACTTCCCATCCTCAAACCTGAGCATTCCCATATCCACATGAGTCACCGAGCTGGGAATGTCAGGCAAGCAGGAATGCCCCGAGGAGAATGGCGAAGAGCTGCCAACAGGGCCAATGACTAATCCTGATGGGTCCCTGATAGCAACGTGCTCGCTTCGTGCTCTCTTTTGGGGGTGTAGCTGGGCTCCAACAAGACTTTGATCCTCCTCCTGGTGCTACAACAGCTTGGGAATGATCTTCCCTCCCGCCTGGCATCGCTGCATTGCCCGGTCGATCCAGGTTAAAGTTAGCCCTGCAGGTGCCTGGCATTGCCTCCATGAGCTGGAAGCTCCTCTTACAGGACTGGAATGTTTGCAGCTCCCTGGACCGGGGGTGGGAAAGGTTCTTTCCTGGTGCCAGGCACTGGGGTTGGGTTGGGTTGGGTTGGGTTGGGAGCCCGGGGTACTTGGGGATGGGCACAGCTCCATCCCCTCTGCACCCAAGCCCTGGCCAAGCTTTTGGCACCGATGCGGTGTTGAAAAGCTGCTCTTTCCAAGGGGCTGGAAATCCAGAGCTCTGGAAGAGGGAGGGGAAAAGAGGGGGGGGGAAAGAGGGATTAATTAAAACCAGGGATGCCGGAAGCTCTGCCAAGAGGAGAGGTTGGGATCATGTAGCAGCATCACGTGCTCCTCACCCCTTTCCTAGGCAAGAGCTTGCAGAGGGATCAAAGGGAAGGGAGGAACCTCAAAGCGTGCCTGATGCCAGAGCCAGCGGAGGGCTCTTTGGGCAATGGGAAGCCCTAAAGCTGCCCCTGGGTGTCCTTAGGCTCAGCACTAACTCGCATTCACCACGGAGGGCAAAGAGGCTGCCTTTGCTCCTTCTAGGTTCATTCTTGGTCGTAATGAGCTTTCGAGGCTCATTCATGCTGTTGATGCAAAGTGAAGTTGGGCACTTCCCAGGCCTGCATCCCTCCTCCCATGGAAGCCCTATGTGTAAGACAGCCTTGCTTTAACGCCGGGTGAGCATCCCCGTTTCATCACAGAGGCACAGAACCACAGCATCCCAGCCTGCTTCGTGTTGGAAAGGACCTCAAAGCAGGGACTCCTTCCACTAGAGCCCCTTGCTCCAAGCCCCATCCAGCCTGGCCTTGAACCCTGCTGGGGAGGGGGCAGCCGGATTCCCTTTAAGTGCTTTCACTGCTTTCTCCCTTTTCCTGTCCCATGAGACTGGAGCAAGGGCTCTGGATGTCACCTCCGCATCCCAGGGCAGCTCCCTTCAATCACCGCTCAGCCACACGCGGGACAGGAGCATCCCAAAACCCCTAAAGCCGGAAGGGATCCATCTCACCCCACACACAGATGGAGTTCGGAGGCCACCAAGGGTAGGGGCATGCCCACGCACCCCCATCCCTACAATGGGCCCTGGTTGGAAACCTCTTTGCTCCGTAGCAGCGCCGCTAGCAGGAGGCATCGTGCTGCCCATGCAGGATCCTCAAGTGCTCGGCAAACATTTGCTCATTAAGCTCTTCGATGAGATAAGTAAATTACCCCAAAGCTTTGGGCCAAAGCTCCTTGAAGTCCATTGGGTTTGGGGGAATCCCGATCCGTGGGATCAGGCCCGGGAGAGCCGATTGAAAAGCCCCTCAATTTGGTTAAGAGCTCAGCATATTGCCTGCAGATGGAGGGTTAAGCCCTGGGGACAAGCTGGTGCGGTGCTGGGCTGCAGGGGGTGGGATTGTGCTTGGGAGTGCACAAAGTGCCCGAAGGTTGCTAAAGGAATCCCTGCGACTTCCAATGGGGGTGATTTTAGGTCTGGGATCCAAAGGGGGGGGGGCATTGGCAGGGCCTTTCCCTTATCCCTGGTTTGTTTTCCAGGGAATGCTGTTGAAATCCCACCTTCTGCCAGCAGGGAATTCCTGATGTCAACCTATAGGACACCCAGGCTGCCCTATGGCTTTCCATGGCATCCCAGCCCGGCTTGGCTTGCAGGGACCTTAAAGCTCACCCAGCTCCCACCCGCTGCAATAGGCAGGGCCGTCTCCAGCTCGCCTTCCCCATTTCCCCTGCTGCATCCCATGCCACAGCGCGCTGTGCCGGAGGTAAGGAAAGTCACCGCGTGGCACGTGCCGCCTCCTTCCCAGGGATGCTTTCATCATCCCATCAGGCTCCGGAGCTCTTCCTGCCGCTGCTAATTTTAGTCTCGGGGTTGGAAGCTGCTGCGTGGGGTTGGGCTGGAGCCTGAGCCCTGCAGGTGCAAACCGCAGCCGCGCACCTCCTTGCTCTTCACGCTGCTCCCACGTCGGGGATGCTGGGTGCCAAGAGCGCATCCTGCTGCTTGCGTGAGCCCAGGGATGGGATCCAGAGGGACCCGGACAGGTTGGAGCCTTGCTTGAGGCTGGTCCCATAGGTCCGGATCAACGCACACAGCCAGGGATGGGGCAGCCACAGCATCGCTGGGCACGGCCTCGACCCATCTTTGGCTTTGCTTCCGAGGGTGCTGGAGCGTGCCAAAGCACACGGGGAAGCAGAATCAGGCCCTGAGCCAATTGAACCCCTCTTCTTATCAGTCTAGACATCCTCATTATCCAGATAAATGTCTGATCCCTCCCTGAATCCCACTAAGCTCCTGCCTTTAGGGCTCGGAACGCAGAGGGCACTCGCCTTCAGCCAGCACTTCCCTTCGGATTCGAGCTGCTGCCCCCCAGTTCCTGCGCTTGGGAGCGGGTCGTGGGCATGTGTTATGAAGAGTTCTTGACCGCTTGCAAGTCATTGCTAAGGCCTTTATCACTGCTCTTTAATAGATCCTGTTAATTATTAGTATTCATTTGCTTTAAAAGAGGGGTTGCCATAGCAACGGGGAGATGGGAGCTGCTTTTCAGGCACGTCAAGTGGACACATCCTCCTGCAGCCCACCGTAGGACTGGGAGGCCTGGGATGGAGCTGGGGCTCCACTGGTGCTGTGCTTAGATCCCTGTGTGGGCTGGGACCAGCAGGGAAGGTGATAGCACTGGGAAGAGCTCAGAGCAGCTCCCAGTGTCTAAAGGGGGGTACAAGGATGCTGGAGAGGGACCTTCATCAGGGACTGGAGCCATAGGACAAGGGGTGATGGGTTCAAGGGGAGGTTTAGTTTGGGTATAAGGAAGTTCTTCCATGTGAGGATGGTGGGACACAGGGATGGGTTGAATGTTGTGGCTGCCCCATTCCTGGCAGTGTTCAAGGCCAAGGATGGGGTTTGGAGCATCCCGCTCTAGCACAGCCTTAAGGGGAAGCAGCAACGTTAACAACCACATGTGTGGCAGCACATCCTATTCACCCATTCTCCATTCACCCTGGTACCAGCCCCCATTCCTATGGGATCATGGGCTCCCTGGGGCTGGGATCACTCTGCTCAGCCCTGGGTGTCCCCGGGGATGTGGGGCCGGGGCTGCCCCACACGTGGTTAACTCAGGTATGTGCAGCCAGGACCCATGGGGAGGGTGATGCTGTAATGGTCCCTATGGGGACAGCCCTGCAGCTCCGGGCTGCACAAGAGCTGCCTGAGGAGCCCGAGTGGAAGAACACAAAAGGGAGGCAGGAAGGGCTGGGAAAGAGGGAAGGAGGGAGGGAGAATCCCCCCCATGCCCGGCAGCTAATCCCAGCTCTGCTCCGAGAGGGATCTCGGATAACAACGCTCCATAGCGGAGGCCAGATGGGTTTGATTTAATAGCAAAGCAGGGGCCTTGGGATCACTGCCGAGGGGCTGGGTCCTCTGCAGGCAGCAAAGGGCACCGGGTGTCGATCCAGGCTGGAGCTGCAGGTAGCCCGTGCTCGCCTGACATGGCCAAGAGATTCCTACTGCATCCCGGGATGGATGAAGCTTCCCACTCCTCGGCTTCAGCATCTTGGAGGTGAGAAGGCGGCTCAGGGCAGCGCCATCCGTGCCATCCCTGGGACATGCCACAGGGTCAGGTGAGGGAGCAGCACCCAGAGCAGCGATGCTGATGCTGGGCTTTGCACTGCTCCTGCCTCAGATCCTGCCCTGCCTTTGCCTTGGAGAGGGATGGATTTGGCTTCCCTGCCACCCCAGATCCCTGGAAACAGCGATGGGAGCATCCACGGGCAGCGCTGCCCCGGCGCCGGCCTCGCCTCCTCTGCACTGCGCACGGTGGACACGAGGTGGCGCTGCCGTTCGCTGCCTGGGAAGCCGGGCTGCGCTGAGCGGGGGCAGGCAGGGAGCATCCCAGTGCTCTTGGGATACTGGTCCCAGTGCTGTTGGGATACTGGTCCCAGTGCTCTTGGGATACTGGTCCCAGTGCTCTTGGGATACTGGTCCCAGTGCTCTTGGGATACTGGTCCTACTGCTCAGAGCCTGGGTGCTGGAATGATGCTGTATAACCTTCCATCATCGTCGAGTTTCAGCATGGGATGGAGCTTAAAGCTCATCCAGGTGAAGAGCTGAGGTGGAAAGGGCCGGAAGAAGGCGCTTACCCCAAACAGAGTCACTGGGGCAGGGACCTGTGCGTCCCGGATGGATGAGCTCTGAGGTGGAGGGGATGCTCCATGGGGTGGGCAGAGCACTGCGGACCAGGCAGGGCACATCTAAGGGGGCCAAGCTTTGCATGGAGAAGTGGAGGCAGCTGGAAGGGGAGACTCGCCTCCAGCAGGAACGGGAGGGCTCTGCCTTTGGGGTTCCTGGCTTTCCATGAGTTATTCCCAGTGGCCTCTGTCCTCCAGCCCCTCTGGTGCAGCGGTTCTGGCTCTTGGCGCACCCATCTCCATCCTTATGGCTCTGGGCAGCAATCGGGGTCTCCACTGGTGCCTGCACAGACCCCGTTCCCGGTATCCCCTGCTCCATCCAGCCCAGCCCTCGCAGGGCTCTCCCTGGCTTCCCCCATCCCAAACGCTCTCCGTGGGGTGGAAACAGCAGCGGAACCACGGCGTTTGCGAAGCCCAAGCCCAGCACTTGGCAACGGGCAAACAAACAGCCCCGGGCCCGGCGAGCACGGAAGCAGCCGCTCGGTGCTCCCTCGGCGCAAGGCGCGGTGCAGCCGCTTCCCTTTGGTGTTCACCCGCTCCTTCCCAGCCTCCGCTGCCTTTTATGTCCAAATCCCGGTGGGAAAACTCCCGTTGCTCCTCTCCACACGCACCCGGGCATGAGCAGCACCGGGGATCTCTGCCTGGCTTTAGCCAGCACGCAGCCCCCCTTCCAAACCGTATCCCTTCGCTGGATGCACAGAGCTTCCTCCCCATGGAATCCCAGGCTGGGTTGGGATGCAGGGAGCTTAAAGCTCTCCCAGTTCCAGCCCCCTGTGGGCTGTGTCCCCTCCCCAGCGCTGAGGATCTGGCTGTTCCTATGGGATGCTCCACGCGCCAAGCGCATGGGAAGCGGGAGTCAGGAGCTAAAGCCCCATCAATGCCGGGTTTGTCCCTTCAGATCCCACTCCCTGGGCTTCTCAGCGGTGCTTGCTCACACTTGAAGTTGCCTCCGCTTTGGGGTATCCATGGATGCGGCCTCTGGACACGGGGCCTCTTCCCCAGGGATGCTGCCAAGCGGCACAGAAGGAGCCATCCGTGGATGCGGGATGCTGGTACCCACCCACAGGGGCTGCGGGATGCTGCTGGGATGCACGGAGTGGTCCTCCCGGGGTACCAGGAGCACTGAAACCGGTGCGTGCCGCCCATCCCCGGCCTTTCCCAGTTTTCCCTTTTACAGGCAGCACGAAGGGATGTGGATATTTGCACAGCGGGCGTGTGGCTCTGGGTGCGTGCCCCAGCACCGTGCACCTTGTCCCTGGCCGCATCCCTCTTCCCATCCATCCCCGGAGGGAGCGGGCGATGCCAGAGTTGGCACCAGGTGGGTTTCATCCATGGGGAAAAGGTCAGGATTAGCCCATCCTGACCCCCTCCGGAGAGATGTGATTGTGGGATCCAACCAGGACACGTAGGCACAGCAGCAGCTCCCATGCACAGGGAATTCCCTGCGGATCAAGGAGAGGTGCCAGGGTTAGGGTTAGGGTTAGGGTTAGGGTTAGGGTTAGGGTTAGGGTTAGGGTTAGCCCTGGGGGATGAGCGGCTTTTCCCCACCTTTCCCGCAGGCTTCCAGCGCGGCAGCCAGGGAACGCTGAGCACCGGCCACGGCCTGGCTGCTCTCCAGCTCCATCCTGCACAAACACCCCCGGCGGCAGCTCCGGGAGCTGGGATTGCGCTGGCCTTGGGATGCGGCAGCTCCGCATCCGGCCCGCGCCTCCCATGCCAGGCAGAGCGGGCGCAGCCCACACGGGATGAAACCTTCCCAAAGCACATCCCTGCCTGCCAGAGGGGCTACCGGGGGGGGGAATGGGGTCAGGATGGAGCCCCCAGCCCTGTGCCTGCGGTGCTGGAAGAGCCAGGGCTGTTATAGAGCTGTTTGTAGCACAAAGAGTGAGAGCAGCCAGGGACAGAATGAATCATGGGGGTGAATCACAGGCGGGTTTGGGTGGGAATGGACCTCAAAGCTCATCCAGCTCCAAATCGTCTTCTGCTAGAGAGGGTGCTCCAAGCCCCATCCAACCCGGCCTTGGACACTGCCAGGGATGGGGCATCCAAACCTTCTCCATTCAACCCATCCCAGTGTCCCATCACCTTCCCAGGAAAGAGCTTCTGCCTCAGATCCCATCCCAATCCCCCCTCTGGCAGGTTAAAGCCATTCCCCTTGGCCTGCCCCTGCATCCCTGCATCCAAAGCCCCTCTCCAGGATTCCACACTCAGAAACTTGCCCCTTTGCAGGGAAATGGGATATTCCGGGTGGATGGAGGGGCTGTACGGAAACCAGGCTGCTCCTGCTCCATAGGAACAGCCTAGGGATGGGGCAGGAGGGCTCGGCCTCCATCTGGGAGCTGGGAAAGGACCACAAAGCAACGTGATGCCAAACCAGCTTTTCCTTCCAGCCCCTCCCCTCGCAGCCAAGCCCAGGGATGCGTTTTCCATCGGGATACCTGGAGATGCCGTTTGGCACCTCCTGGGTTAGGGAAGAGCCCAGAGCACGTCCCAGCACCCCAAGGGTGCTCCTGCTTCTGCTGCCCCATCCCTGGAGGAGGCGACTCATTCCAGTAAGCATCCCAGAGGGATACAGCAGGGACCTGCACCATGGACCACTCTGGCTGCTGAGCACAGGGGGGCTGCGGATGCTTATGGATCCCGGGATGCTCATGGATCCCGGGATGCTCGAGCAGGATTGGTGCCATTCCTGCTGCTGGCACCTCCGAGCCCCCCCCCCCCCCCCCCAACTGCTGCTCACTGTGAATCCCAGCCCTTGCCACAAATGCAACTGGTAAATCTATTAATTTTCCAGCTCTAATTGATGTATCGCTGTAATTACCTCTTATAACAAGGCAATTAGAGCCTATTAGAGAGTATTAGCTAATTAAAGCTCCTCTACACGTACGCACCAACCCCCTTATGTGCACAGATTTGGGGGGGTTGGGGGGGGGGGGGAACAGGAAGCCCAGCACAGGGCCTTGCAGGTCAGCACCGTGCATTGGGATGCTGGATGGGCAGATCCAGGTCCCATCCCTGCCTCTACCACTGCATCCCTTCATCCTTGGGCACCTCACTTGCTGCTATAGATAAGGGAGGGGGATGTCCGGCTATGGTCAACCCAGTGATTTTCGGCTATCTGGGAACCAATGGGAATACACTTGGAGGCTGGGATCTTCTCCTGCTGGTAGCGGGGTGGGCAGGGATGCAGGGTTAATGCTTCGATCTTTGCTGGCCAGAAGGGAGGCTTGGAAAGAGCAAATTCCCACGTGGAGATGGGATGCTTCTGCTTTGGAAAGAGCTGCAGGAATGATGCCAGGGGCAAGGGGAGCACAGCCTAGAGGGAAGACCCCCAAGCTCCTTGGGAAGAGCCCCATTCCATAGTGCTCCCACCCATGGCACGTCCCCATCCCATGGCTCTCCATGGATGCAACCCCGGACCTGCAGCATCCCTCAGCACCCCAATCCAGGCTTTTGCTGGCCAAGGAGTGTTGGAGGCTGCAAAGAGGTTGGAATTCCAGGGATGGGGCTGATTCCTGCCTTCCGAGTCCCTCTGGGGGAGATAGAGCCAGTGCTGGAGCCATGCAGCCTCCTCATGCATCCCTCCATCGCCCCTCACATCCCCTGCACATCGCTCCTCACGTACACACTGCTCCAGCCCATGGAAACCACAGGAATTCCCAGTTCTGGGCACGGATCCTGGCCTGGCAGTGGCAGGGATGGGAGGTGCTGAGCGGGAGCCTCATCCCGCTGCTCATCTGCTTCGAATTAAACCCCTCCTGCCTTGCACAAGGAGCAAGAAGCTCTTTGCCATCACAACCCACGGCTGTGTCAGGTTGGGCTCATCCTGCCCTGGTCCAAGGCAGGGCTGATGGGGCTGATGGAGCAGGAGCAATGGGAGCCAACCCGGGGCTGCCACCCCACCAAGGAGGGTGACAAGAGCCCCCCCCCCCCCCCCCCCCAGTGTGTGTCTGGGAATGATGGGCCCAAAAGCCAGGAGCCAGGATATGGCCCCTGCTGTACCCATGACCCTTAGCTGGGATTTCCAGCTATTGCCCAAGCCCATCCCTGTGCCTTTGCCCTGGCTGCGGTTCCTACATGGAGCGAAAGCAGCTTTAACCCCGTTCTCCTTGGGATCACCGTCCCTCACATCCCCAGGCCCATGCAGGAGGCAGGGGGGCTGGGAATGGGATAAGTGCACGGGGGACATGGGGAAGAGAAGAAAGTGGGAAAGGAGAAGGGAATGGAGCTGCAGGCTGAGGGAGGGCTGCTGCTGCCCCACGGCCGGCTCCCGCGGCATTCCCTGTGCCCACCCCAGTGACGGTGACTCACGGGGAGCCGGGATGAATCATTCCCCACACGCTTGTCCCTCGGCCTGTGCCCCATGTGTTTGTTGCTCTGGTTGCTGGGTGAGTCATTCCCAGCCTGCCCGCGGCTTTCCTGCTCGGAGCACGCTGGGAAGGGAATGGGGCGCAGCTGCAGGACGAGCAGGGATAGCCCTGGAGCGGGGTGCCCAGGCTCCCGCTGGTGTTCCCAGCCGTGCGATGCAGCTCCCATTCCAGCTTGCCTTGCTGCGGAGCCCAGCATTGCAAAGGGGGAAGCCGAAGAGCCCACAGTCACCCTTCCTGGGGTGCTGCTTCTCCGTTCCCATTCCCAGTTTTCCAGGAAGGATTGGCTTTGAGGTGCCAATGAAGCACCCCCCATCAGTAGCGCTGGGGGGGGGGGCAGGAAGCAGATCGGGAAGTCGGGAGCTGCTGAGGTTCGGAGGGAGGCAGAGCCACCTGGACCAAGCTGGGAAGACCGGGAATGACCCCTGGGGGAACTGGAGATAGTGGGAGAATGGCTGAGGAATGGTGGTGGAGCTGGGAATGGAGGTGGGAGAATAGGAACTGGTGCTCAGAACTGGGGGGGGGTGTCCAAACGGAGCACATCTGGGATGGGAAATGGGGAGAAAGGGTTAAACTGGGCACAAGGAAACTGGGAGCAATGGGGGTTGGCACTGGTGTGGAGAGAACTGGGCTAAGCCAGCAATGGGGTGTCCTCGGGTGGCCCAGGGCTGTCTATGGGATGGTTTGGGGCTCAGGGGCACCCTGAGCAATGGGGGAGCTGGGATCCTGCCCTTGGGTCCCTGGGCATGCTCCAGGTGCTTGCGGTACCCGGGACCCCCTGGGGCCAGCTTGAGATGCCCCCTACCCCTCTGTGTGGGGCAGCGATGCCCTGGGGGTGCCCGGCGCAGGCTCTCTGAGCCTTGGAGCACTTTGCCCTTTCCAAAGCTGAAAGCTGGGAAAAAGGGGGAGGGAGAAGGGTTTTTTTTCAATGGGTTCACCCCAAAACCCCCCATTCCCAAGGATGCTTTTCCCTTTTCCCTGCTTTCCCCCAGCAGCAGCCGTGCCTGATGCAAGGGTGTTGTCCGCAGCCGGGCCTCAACTCCACCCTCCTCCTCCTCCTCCTCCTCCTCCTCGCAGCTCCTCCTCCCTGCGCGATATAAGCGGGCACCCGAACAAACCGGAGCCTCCGAGGCGCTCGCTTGGGGACCCCGCTCCCGTGACCTGAGCCCGAGAGCCTTTTGCCTCCGGACCCCGATGGCGACCCCTTCGCAGAAGCGGAGCACCCGCAGCGGGGCTGCGGGGACCCCCCTGTCCCCGACCCGCATCACCCGCCTGCAGGAGAAGGAGGACCTGCAGGAGCTCAACGACCGCTTGGCCGTCTACATCGACAAAGTGCGCTCCTTGGAGCTGGAGAACGCGGGGCTCAGGCTCCGCATCACCGAGTCCGAGGAGGTGGTGAGCCGGGAGGTGTCCGGCATCAAGGCTGCCTACGAGTCGGAGCTGGCCGATGCCCGCAAGACCTTGGATTCCGTGGCCAAGGAGAGAGCTCGGCTGCAGCTGGAGCTCAGCAAAGTCCGGGAGGAGCACAAGGAGCTCAAAGCGCGGTGAGTGCCATAGGGATGGATGGAGGGATACGGGGGGGACGGGACGGGACGGGACGAGGACGGGGCCGGGACGATCGCTGTCGTCATGGCTGGCAAAGAGCCGGGCGTGAGGAAATAGAGACCTGGAGGAGGCCGGGAGAGGAGAAACCCGTGACCTGGCTGGAGCTGGAGCGCCCATGGCAGGGAGCAAGAGGACAGGGAGGGTCTCCCGGTATTCCCGCTGCCCTCCCAGCGCCAGGGATGCTCTGGGAGCGGGTCCGTGCGGCGCGGAGCCCGTGGGCCCTCCGCATTCGTCATCCCGGAGCTATTCCCGAGCAGGCTGGGGCGCAGGGCAGGAAGCGGTGCCAGGCAGCTGGCTCCGTCCTGCCCACCACGGAGCTCGCCCTGTTTTCCTCTGCTGCCTTTGGCACTTAAAGAACCTGCTCTGGTTGGGTTTGCCTTAACCCTGCCTGTGCCGCGGGGTCCCCTGGGGCGATGCCTGCATCCCCATCCCATCGGCTGCCTCCGGGCGATGCATTCCCGCTCTGCTCTGAGGCTCCAATCCCCCCCCCACCCCGGCCCTTTCCTGACAGGTTTAGGTCATTCCCTTCCTGCCATAGGGACCTCCCCGCTGCTGCCGGTGCCTCTGCCCTTCCCATGCTGGGAGCGTGTCCCCTGAGGACACGGCTCTTGGCAATGGGCTCCCTGGTCAGGGCTGGACCAGCCCTGGGCTTCCCTGGGGCTCCCATGGCCCCGGTGCCATTGGCTCCGCTCCCGAGTCCCGCTCCTTGCTGGAGGGAGCGGGTTCCCCTCCGTCCCTGGGGCAGGATCGGGACAGCCCCCTTCTTCCTCCCTTTGCTCCGGACACCCCTTTTGGAGCCGTCTCCGACGAGGCTAAAATTAACCTCCCCCGAAGATGCCGTCAACGTTCTTCCGACAGGGAAAGGGTGAAGCGCCGCCTTCCCCAGCGCTCCCGGAACGCCGAGCGCTGGGATATATATAGCTCCCTTCCCCATGTGCTGCGCTCGGATAAGGCACCGTCCTTGCTCCCAGGGAGCTGAGCTCTCTAAAGGCTTTTTGCTGCCTGATGCAACCCCAGAACTATCTTGGCCGTGGTATTTGGAGGGCTGGAAAGCATTTGGAGCCTGGGAGCGTGGGCTTTAGGGATGACGGGCTTTATCCCTGCCATGGGAAACGCTCCCGGAGCTTCTCCATCACTACCAAACCCCCTTTGGAAAGTCGGAGGGGTTCCCAAAGAGCAGCTTTTGGGTTGGAGGCGGGTTTGGGTGCGGGCTCAGGGCTGGGTGCTGAAGGAGGGAGGTGTCTGTGACTCATGGCTGTGAGATGAGAGCTGATATCCATCGCCGCCCTTTGCGTGCCACGGCGCCGGGCACCAGCATCGGGGCCTCTTTTCCCCCCACGCACACGCAGTCGTTGCCAAGTCGTTGTCACATCACCAGGGACCTTCTCGGTGTGGTGCTGAGAGGGGGGCACTGAACAGAGATGCTGGGTTTGGAAGGGGTGTCCTCAACCTTTGGGCCCTGGGTTGGAGCCATCGCAAGGGTGCTGCTCCATCCCAATGGGAAGGGAGGACCGGTCCTGCCCCCCCCCCCCCCAAGGCCCTGGTCCTCATCTCACTGCCCTTTGCACTGGGGAGTCCCCAGCTCACCCCATCAGCCGAGGGGAAGCTCCGGGTATCTCCCATGGGGCAGGCAGCAATGGGGCTGCGTTATCAGCATCCCCCAGCATCGCTGCTGCCCGCGGCTGCGGTTGTCTCAGCAGCACAGAAGTGGGGCTGGGGCTGTCGTGGGGCGTTGTGTGGGGCACAGTTCCTGGGGCTGGGGCCACCCCCTAGCACCCGGTTCCTGTCCCTCCCGTGCAGGGTGGAGGGTGTGCAGCAGGAGACCGGTCTCACCAGCTCCCGACGCACTGGTGCAAGAGCTGGGTGGGTGAAGGAGGGTCTGGCCAGCCCGGTATTCCCTAGCTCCCTGCCCTGTGCCTCCTCCATCCCGCTATTCCCAGCTGCCTGCTCTTCCCTTGGGCTGGAGCCTTCCCATTGTGTGGTCAGCTGCTCCCGATGCCGGTCCGGGAAGGGTTTCCCAAAGTCCCCAACACCATGGGGAGAGCCTGGAATGTCCCTGCCCTGCGGTCCCCAAGGACGGGCAGGAGGCTTTGGAGGGCACTGGGGGGGGGGGGGGGGGGGATGCTCTGCATCCTGATCCTGCCCTCTCCATGAGCTGTGGGGGCTTTGGGCAAGGGATATAGGGACAGGACAAGGCCAGAGGGGGGATTGAGGCTGGATGGGGCTCGGAGCAGCCTGCTCTCGTGGAAGGTGCTTGGATCTGGATGAGCTTTAAGGTCCCTTCAACCCAGCCCTATTGTGGCTCTATGGAAACCGGAGCCATTGCCCCGCTCCAGCGAGGATCCCCCTCATCCCAGATCCCTGCAGCACCGCTTGGGCAGGGGCAGCTCCCTCCTCCGGAACCAGCCCCTTGTTGGAGCGCGGCTGCTGGGCGATGACTTCCTCAATTGCAGCCCTTAACGCGATTAAAGTGGTGCTGGAAGAGCCTCTTCCTGCGCGCCCGGAGCTCATCCCTGCCTTAAGGAGGAAAACTGCCCTTTCCATAGTGCTTGTTGGGGGGGGTGTGGAAGCTCCTCCAAGCGCGGACCCACCAGGCCCTCATCCCGCAGGGATTTTACCCCATGTCCAGCCATGACCACCCAAGCAGGAGCAGGAAAAGGGAGCCGGAGGAGTGGAGAAGGGATAAAGAGCCCCAATCCCACGGCCGGAGCCGGGCGCTGCCTGCAGCAGTGACGTGCTTGTGCTGGAACACTTTGCGTGTGGGTGTGTGTGTGTGTGGGGAAAACCTCGGGATCTTGGCCTCTTTCCCCCTCTGTGCCTTGGAAAACCTTTGCCAGGGAAGGAGCAGTTGGGATCTGAGGAGGCTTTGCCCTTTTGGAGCACACAAAGAGCAGTTTGTGCTGCTGGGGGAGCAGGAGATGCGGAGCCAGGGCTGGTCCGGGACCCCCGCATCCCTCAGGGACCCCTTTACACCCGCGGCCGTTTCTCCGCAGGGCTCTTTCTTGTCCAGCCCCACTTTATCCCGGTCGGAATGTTTCAGGCAGAGGACGCTGCTCCAACACTTTCGTTTCGGTGGCTCTGCTCCCGTTGCTGGCGTCTTCCCCGCTCCTGCTGCAGGGCAGGGCCGCCCCGGGAATGAGGGGAATGAGAGGAAATCCTGTTGCCTTCACCGCTTGTACGGCGGTGGGAGCCGCCCTGCCAAATCAAGGGCTTTATCCCAGCGGTGGGGGATTAAAGAGAAGCAATTCCAAAGGGAATTGTGGCTGCTTTTGGTGCGGGGATGCATCCCCCCCCTTCCGTACAGCGCCGAGCACAGCGCGTCCCAGCCTGCCCTGGCTGCACTTGCTGCCACAAGTGTTTTCCTGCCTCTTGCGCGTCACTTGATTCCCAGTTAACGCTTCAGCTCCGGAGCCGTTCCCGGCGTGTGGAGAGGCTGCTCCCGGCTCCTTGCTGCGCTGAATTGATGCCCTTTGGGAATTGGTGCCTGGCATCGGGACAGGAGGAAGCCACCGGAGCTTTCCCCCCCCACACCCCGGATCATGGCCAAAGTGAAGGTTGGCACGGATGAGTTCCAACCCGAACCACTCTGATTCCATACGCAGAGTCCCTGGGAAGCATTGGCCAGGTGGGTTTGGGATAGGGAAAGCCGGGAATCACTTCCCGCTGCTCTGCCGCCAGCTCCGCTCCCCATTTCCCGGCCTCTTTCCAATGCCATTTGCTGCACCAGCTCCTTTGTGCCTGGCTCAGCACATTCCCGGCAGCCGGTGCCACGTGCGTGCCCGCAGCCCCTCACCGTGGTGCCAGGGCTGGGTCCTCAGCCCTGGGATGAATGGTCCCAGTGTGGAGGGAGCAACTGGAGCAGCACCGGTGCCACGGCAGCTGCCTCGGCGGCTGTGCTGGGTCACATCCAGCACGGGTCTGAGCCCCGCGGTGCCTGTGGGGATTAAGGGAAGTCCAAGGGGGTGGAAGCCGGATGCTGGAGAGGGATCTCCATCAGGGCCCGGAGGGATGGGACAAGGGGTGATGGGTTCGGGCTGAAACAGGGGAAGTTCAGGTTGGAGATAAGGAAGTTCTTCCCTGGGAGGATGCTGGGGGACTGGAATGGGTTGAATGGAGAAGCTGTGGCTGCCCCATTGCTGGCAGTGCCCAAGGCCAGGCTGGATGGGGCTTGGAGCAAGCTGCTCTAGTGGCACGGGTTGGAGCTGGATGAGCTTCAAGGTCCCTTCAACCCAACCCAGCCTGATTCTATGACGAGTTGGTTGATGAACTGCGTTGAACCAAGCCCATGGGAATGGCAGGAAAGCAAACTGGGGTTGGGACATCCCTGTTCTGAGCGGTGCTGAGCCAGCATCACCGCCCATTGTCCGTCATAAACCAGAGAGGAAGGTGAAGGCGCTGGCAGCCGGGGTTACCCTCCCGGCCATGGAGCTCTATTGCTGCACACCCATGCTCAGAGCCAGGAGATGCTGCAGGAAGAGGGCCAAAGTCCTCTGCCAGCCCAGGGAGCGTTCACAGTGACTGCCTGGACTTTGCCCTGCCCCGTTATGGGGCTGCACCTCTGCAGGCGCTGGCACCGTGTCCCTACAAGGTGGGGATGGAGCCAGGACTGGGAGCCAAGAGCTCTTAGGGATCCTTCGGATTCCTGCTCCGGGGCTGTGAGTGGCTCTGTGGGAGGTGGTTTCTGATAGCAGAGGCCTCTTGGACAAAGGGGAAGCTGCTCCAGTGGCAGGGGTCCCTGTCCACGGCAGGGATCGGAGCTGGATGCGGCCCCTTCATCCCGACGCAGGCTGTGGTTGTGCGATGGATGAGTCAGGCTCAGCCCTGGCGCTGGGTGCGGTTGCTGGCGCTCTCTCCTGCCCCTTCCTTCCTGATGGGATGGGTGCTGGTGGATAACCCGCTCCCAGCAGCGCCCATGGGGTGCAAGGGATCCATCGTGCTCCTCTCCCCCGCATCCCTATGGGGTTTGGCAAAGCCGAGCCTTCATGCCATGGGTTTAAACCTGCGCCTCCCAGGGATGCTGCCCCATGGCCAGGGGGAAGCAGGGATGCTAGAGCAGGCAGAGGGGAGCTGGGAGCGTCTGCCTCCCGCAGCGCAGCTCCGGCCTCCTCATCCCGTGCACCCCAGCCGCCTTTTCCCAATGGAATCGCATCCAGACCCCGCCCCGGCTGCCGACGGCAAACAAGGCAGCAGCAGCAGCAGGCAAACAGACCTTGTGCAGGGTAAACACCTCCCTGGCCCTTATCTGCCTGCGCTCCAGGGCTGCGGGCAAACCCTGGCGTTCCCGGCAAGGCTGGATCCCACAGTTCCCATTGCGGACCCGGATGGATGAGGGCAGGAGGGAGCCCTCGGGCTTGCTCCTTGCTTTGCCCCTCCCGGCTCCTCTCTGCCTTGTCCCATCCGGGACCCCCTTCCCAGCCATGGATCCGTCTGAGCACAGCGGCCTCGCCACTGCTTTGCATGCAGAGATGCCATCGGGAAGGGGACCGCAGCCGCATTCCCGTGGTGGCAACTCATTTCCTTGCTCCTGGAGCTGGCATTTGCATCCCTGCTCCTCCTCTGCTGCCCCAAGCCCTGGCTGCATCAAACACGAGCTTAAGGCTGGTTTCCCTCCCTGCTCCAAGGAAGACGCAGCCTCGTGCCCGAGGGATGCGCACTGTGGGCAGCGGAAAGCCCATTCCCAATCCCTTTCCCTATCGACTCCTACTTTGGAGCCGGCCAAACCCCTTTTTCCAGCTCTAAAACCCTTCTGGGGCTAGCATCCGCCCTTCCAAACCACGGAGCCCTCCCGTTTCCAGGGGGAAGTCAGCCCAAAGAGCCACGTCGCTCCATGACTTGGGATTTCCATAGGAGCTGGGATGAGTCACCGGCTTGGGCTAGGGAGCGAGTGGCCCTGGGGCTCCCCACGGCTCTGTGGCTTTTGAATGTGCTATTTATCCTCTGACATCCCGTTTCCAGCTTCGAAGCCGTGCGGGAAGGGGCAGCATTCCATGCCGTGGTCCCGTGTGGCCGTGCATCCCGGCTCTGGTGAAGCCAGGGTGCTTTTCCCTGTTAGGAGAGGATGTGGGGAGACAGCGCAGGGTGGATCCATGGGAAGGAGAAAAGCTCCTTCTAAGGTTCATGGGGAATGCTTGTAGCTGATTCCTAAAGGAATCGAGCTGGGAGCAGCTCCCGGTGAGGCTCCTGGTGATGGGATTTGTGGAGCGGAATTCCGGGTCCATTTATATCCCTATGAAATGCCCTTTCCTGGTTCCAGCGGGGTTGGTCCCCCTTTAGGATGCATGGAAAAGCCAGCTCCCCATTGCAGGAAGGGGAAGCCGAGCTCTGCGGAGATGCCAACAAGCTACGTGGAGCTGAGCTCAACCCCTCATCCCTAGGGATGAGCGTGCCCGGCACCGGGAACGGGCTCTGACCTAGCGGATGCTGGAGGGTGGGAGCCGTTTCCATGCATCCATGAGCGCTGGCATTCCCGGGCTGCGTGCCGACCCTGTCCTCCCTATACATTGTGCTGGGATCTTTGGGATCCGTGCTTGGAGACGGGCTCTGTTTATCCTGGTGACCTGGCGGAGGCACGGATGAGTCAGGAGCTGGGAGAAGCTGCTCGGCCACATTCCCAATGCCCCGCCATAGAGGCTTTCCTCACCCTGTCCCTGCTGCTTGTCCTGTAGGGCCCTGGTCCTTGGCATGGGGGAATCATCCCTGGGATAGAAGGAGTAATCCTGGGATGGGGGTAATGATCCTTGGGATAGGGGAAGGGATCCCTGGGCTGGGGGTAATGGTCCTTGGGATAGGGGAAGGGATCCCTGGGATGGGGGCAATGGTCCTTGGGATAGGGGAAGGGATCCTTGGGATGGGGGTAATGATCCTTGGGATGGGGGTAATGGTCCTTGGGATAGGGGAAGGGATCCTTGGGATGGGGGTAATGGTCCTTGGGATAGGGGAAGGGATCCCTGGGATGGGGGCAATGGTCCTTGGGATAGGGGAAGGGATCCTTGGGATGGGGGTAATGATCCTTGGGATGGGGGTAATGGTCCTTGGGATAGGGGAAGGGATCCTTGGGATGGGGGTAATGATCCTTGGGATGGGGGTAATGGTCCTTGGGATAGGGGAAGGGATCTTTGGGATGGGGGTAATGGTTCTTTGGGATAGGGGAAGTGATCCCTGGGATAAAGGGAAAAGATCCATCCATGGGGAAGAAGCTCCTGACCTGGCACCTTGTCTGGATTGGGATGCAGGGAAGGAGGGATGGGCCTGGTTCTCCAGTACCGGCTCCATCCCATTCCATGGAAAGGATGAGGGGTGGGCATTGAGCGTGCCCAGAGCATCCCTCCCCGGTGAGCCGTGTCCTGCCTCGGCATTCCCAGAGGGAGAGCCCAGAACCGGGCTCCTCCTGGGATCCTGGCCCAGAGGGAAGGGCAGGAATAGAGCCAGGACAAGGATGCCAAGGTTTCCAGAGCCTTCCTGCAGCTCCCCCCCCCGTGCTCTGTGCCTGTGCCGAGCCGGCTCCGAGCAGATCCAACTTTCCATGAACGTTGGGATTTTCTGGCAGCTGCAATAGGGAATTTTTTCCCCTCTCCTTCCTGCTTTTAGAAGCTAAAAATAGCTCGGAGGCCCCTTTTCCCCCCGTTTTCCCTCTGGAGACGTTTGTTCCCGAAGGATTTGGTTCCCTCCCTCGTGTTGTCTCCTCTTGGCTTCAACGAACCCTTGCGTTTACGCTCGCCTCTCCCCGGGTAGGGAAGCAAATCCCATGGGAGCTGCTCCACAAGTGGGGGCCGTGCTTCCCTTTGGGATCTGCTCTCGCAGGTGGGATGGGGAGGGAGCAGTGGGACAGGCGGAGGAGGAGGAGGAGGAGGAGGAGGAGGAGGATGAAGGTCCCTGTTCATCCCATTCCCAAGGGACGTGGGAGCGCTGCAGCTGCCATGGAAGTGGTGTATTTTTAGCCCAGCGCCAGCCGGAGCCTGGGAGGCTGCAGGGAAAACCGAGCAGGATCCGATGGGAAGCAAGGAGGGAAAAGGGGATTTTTCCCCCTCCAGTCTCCTGGGATTTACCACGGGGCATCAGCAGATCCAATCTCAGCCTTCTCACTCCTAAATGGTGCCGGTGTCCCCTAAAGCATCAGAGGCCCAAAGAGCCAGTGACCCCCCCACCCCGTATAGCCAGGTCCCAGGGTTCGGTGGTGAAATCCCTCGGGAACAGTGGGATCGATCCCTGTCGGCAGCAGGGAGTTGCTGCCAGATGGGCCCACTCAGGCCCTGGATCCGCTCCCAGATGGCGTTTTTGTGCCGTGAGTCAGTGGCATGAAAGGAGTGGGATGTACTGGGAGGCTCGTGGTGCCCCACGAAGGGGGGTTAATGGAGTACGGCACCGGGGGGGGGGGGATACCTTGGAATGACTTTTCCATGCCTGCTCAGGGCAGAAAGCAGAAGGAAAGGCAGGAAAAGCCAAGCAAGGAGCTTGCCACCCACACACCAGTCTGGGAATGCCGCTGCTTGCTCGTGGTGGGCAGGAGGAGAGGAGCGGAGGCAGCTCCTCCATGTGCTCCCTATGGGAAGCGGGGCAGATCCTACTGTGGGGCCGCCAGCTCCCCCTTGCTATTTGTGAGCCGTGGGGCAGGAATTCTGCCTCAGGAACGCGCCCATCCTGCCCCCCATTGTGAAGGGGGGGGGGTGACGCTCCCTGCCCTGGTGCTGACAGGAACCCACAGGGCTGTGCTTTTTATAGGACCTACCAAAATAGTGTCAGGTTGTGTCTGGGGCGGCCGGGGGGGGGGGGGGGGGGGCTCGGGTCGGGTCGGGTTCCCCAGGCACAGAGCGATGGCTCCATAGGGAACAGCCTGGAGCTGCTCCTGGAGGGCTGGAAGAGAGAGGGGAGGAGCCAGGGGTGGGATGGGGCGATGCTGGAGGGCAGGAGAGTCACCCGCAGTGCGGTGTGGGGCTGGGCCTGCCGCATACACTGTGCCATATACACTGTGCCATATACACTGTGCCGTATACACTGTGCCATATACACTGTGCCATATACACTGTGCCATATACACTGTGCCATATACACTGTGCCGTATACACTGTGCCATATACACTGTGCCATATACACTGTGCCATATACACTGTGCCGTATACACTGTGCCGTATACACTGTGCCATATACACTGTGCCATATACACTGTGCCATATACACTGTGCCATATACACTGTGCCGTGTACACTGTGCCGTATACACTGTGCCATATACACTGTGCCATATACACTGTGCCGTATACACTGTGCCGTATACACTGTGCCATATACACTGTGCCGTATACACTGTGCCGTGTACACTGTGCCATATACACAGTGCCATATAATCTGTGCCATATACACTGTGCCATATACACTGTGCCGTATACACTGTGCCGTATACACTGTGCCGTGTACACTGTGCCATATACACTGTGCCATATAAACTGTGCCATATACACAGTGCCATATACACAGTGCTATATACACTGTGCCATGCTCTACTGTGCTGTATACATTGTGCCATATACACTGTGCCATATACAATGTGTTATATACACTGTACTATACCCTATACATCGTGCTATACTAAGCACACTGTGCCATATACATTGTGCCATATACACTGTGCCATTTACTCTGTGCTATACCCTATACCCCGTGCCACACTACACACTCCGTGCCATATACACAGTGCCATATACACTGTGCTGTATACACTGTGCCATTTACTCTGTGCTATACCCTATACCCCGTGCCACACTACACACACTGTGCCATATACACAGTGCCATATACACTGTGCCGTATACACTGTGCCATTTACTCTGTGCTATACCCTATCCCCCGTTCCATACTACACACTCCGTGCCATATACACAGTGCTATATATACTGTGCCGTATACACTGTGCCATTTACTCTGTGCTATACCCTATACCCCGTGCCACACTACACACTCCGTGCCATATACACCGCTGTGTGCGCTGTGCCCCTGTCCCCTATGGCCGCTCACCCATCCCATGCGGTCCCCGCAGGAACGCCAAGAAGGAAGGGGACCTGCTGACGGCGCAGGCGCGGCTCAAGGACGTGGAGGCTCTGCTCAACTCCAAGGAGGCCGCGCTCTCCACGGCCCTGGGCGAGAAGAGGAACCTGGAGAACGAAGTGAGGGACCTGAGGGCGCAGGTGGCCAAGGTGAGCATTGGGCACCCCCTGTCCCCTATGGCTGTGGGGCAGAGCCGGGGCTGGGTCCCCGGGAGCGCGCGCTGAGCATCCCCAATGCCCCGCAGCTGGAGAGCGCCTTGGGTGAAGCCAAGAAGCAGCTGCAGGATGAGATGCTGCGGCGCGTGGACGCCGAGAACCGGCTCCAGACGCTGAAGGAGGAGCTGGAATTCCAGAAGAACATTTACAGCGAGGTGAGCGTCCGGGTGCGGGGTAACCCCGCTGCCAACGGCTCGCGTTCCCCCTGCCCGAAGCTGATCCCACCGTGTCCCGGCCTCAGGAGCTGCGGGAGACCAAGCGCCGGCACGAGACGCGGCTGGTGGAGATCGACAACGGGCGGCAGCGGGAGTTCGAGAGCAAGCTCTCGGAGGCCCTGCAGGAGCTGCGGAGCCAGCACGAAGCCCAGATCAGGCTCTACAAGGAGGAACTGGAGAAGACCTATGGGGCGAAGGTGAGCAGCGCCCCACGTGCCTTGGCCCCTCCTCGCCCTGCCCCATAGGGCTGATGGGGATGGCGACCCCTCCATCCATCCATCCATCCATCCATCCATCCCATCCATCCATCCATCCATCCATCCATCCATTCCTCCATCCATCTATCCATTCATCCATCCATCCATTCCTCCATCCATCTATCCATCCATCCATCCATCCATCCATCCATCCATCCATCCATCCATCCATCCATCCCTCCCTCCATCCATCCATCCATCCATCCATCCCTCCATCCATCCATCCATCCATCCATCCCTCCATCCATCCATCCATCCATCCATCCATCCATCCATTCCTCCATCCATCTATCCATCCATCCATCCATCCATCCATTCCTCCATCCATCTATCCATCCATCCATCCATCCATCCATCCATCCATCCATCCATCCCTCCCTCCCTCCATCCATCCATCCATCCATCCATCCATCCATCCATCCCTCCCTCCCTCCCTCCCTCCCTCCCTCCCTCCCTCCATCCATCCATCCATCCATCCATTCCTCCATCCATCTATCCATTCATCCATCCATCCATTCCTCCATCCATCTATCCATCCATCCATCCATCCATCCATCCATCCATCCATCCATCCATCCATCCATCCCTCCATCCATCCATCCATCCATCCATCCATCCATCCATCCATCCATCCATCCATCCATCCATCCATCCATCCATCCATCCATCCCTCCATCCATCTATCCATCCATCCATCCATCCATCCATCCATCCATCCATCCATCCATCCATCCATCCATCCATCCATCCATCCATCCATCCCTCCATCCATCCATCCATCCATCCATCCATCCATCCATCCATCCATCCATCCATCCATCCATCCATCCATCCCTCCACCCATCCATCCATCCCTCCCTCCATCCCTCCCTCCATCCATCCCTCCATCCCTCCATCCATCCATCCATCCCTCCCTCCATCCCTCCATCCATCCATCCGTATCCTCCAGCTGGAGAATGCCAAGCAGTCTGCCGAGAGGAACAGCAACATGGTGGGTGCTGCCCATGAGGAGCTGCAGCAAACCCGGATCCGCATTGACAACCTCTCCTCGGAAGTCAGCCAGCTCCAGAAGCAGGTGAGTGAGGACCAAGGGGGTGTCCCTCTGGATGCACCACCTCGAAGGGCGGCTTTAGATGGGGCAGCCCCCCTCACCTTCCCTTCCCCACGCAGTTGGCTGCTAAGGAAGCGAAGCTGCACGACTTGGAGGATATCCTGGCCAGGGAACGCGAGACCAACCGGCGCCTGCTGTCCGACAAGGAGCGGGACATGGCCGAGATGAGGGCACGCATGCAGCAGCAGCTCGATGAGTACCAGGAGCTGCTGGACATCAAACTGGCTCTGGACATGGAGATCAATGCCTACCGCAAGCTGCTGGAAGGCGAGGAGGAGCGGTGAGCATCCAACCCAACGGGCTCGGTGCCTCCCGCTCCTCGCGTCCTCACTGATTCCATCTCCCCTTCTCCTCCTGCCCAGGCTGAGGTTGTCACCCAGCCCTTCCTCCCACAAAGGGACATCCCGGAGCCATTTGTCCACCCCGGGCTCCTCCAAGAAGAGGAAGCTGGAGGACAGCGAGAGCCGCACCAGCTTCTCCCACCATGGCCCGGACAAGCGGCCGCGTTGGTGTGGAGGAGGTTGACTTGGAGGGGAGATTCGTGAGGCTCAGGAACAAGTCCAATGAGGTGAGTTTGCCTTCAGGGAGTTCATCCCTGTTTCACCCCGTGGGTGGGATGGAGCTGGGACAAGCTGGGGAGGAACAGAGGGATCTAAGCATGGGGTCTCTTGCAGGACCAGGCGATGGGGAACTGGCAGATCAAGAGGCAGAATGGAGACGATCCCCCCATCACCTACCGCTTCCCTCCGAAGTTCACCCTGAAGGCTGGCCAAGTGGTCACGGTGAGTCGCAGCCCAGTGACGGATCCAGCCCGGATCCCAGACCCACTCATGGAATCAGAGAACCCCACAATGGGTTGGGTTGGAAGAACCTTGAGTTCCATGGGCAGGGACACCTTCCACTAGAGCAGGATGCTCCAAGCCCCTCTATCCAAGCTGGCCTTGAGCACTGCCAGGGATGGGGCAGCCACAGCTTCTCCCTTCAACCCACAGTTGAATACTCTGTGCTCTCCTCCCTAGATCTGGGCCTCAGGGGCTGGCGCAAACCCATAGCCCCCCCAGCAACGTGGTGTGGAAAGCCCAGAGCAGCTGGGGCTCCGGGGACAGCCTGCGCACTGCCCTCATCAAACTCCAATGGGGAGGTAAGAGCCCGAGGGCAGCTCCAGGGCATGGGGTGGGGGTCAGCAGCCATCAACCCCCCACCCCCCCCAACTCCTTTGCTGTCCCCTGCAGGAGGTGGCCATGCGGAAGCTGGTCCGCACCGTGATCATCAACGATGATGATGAGGATGAGGATGATGATGAAGTCAACATCCACCACCGCCATCACCACGTGAGTGCCTCGGGGGGCTGTTGGAGGGATGATGGTAGTAATAAGAGTCATGGAATGTGCTAGTAACAGGGTCTATGGAATTACAGTAATAGTAATGGGGTCATGGAATGGGTTGGGTTGGGTGGGACCTTAAAGCTCATCCAGTTCCAACCCCTGTCACAGGCAGGGACACCTTCCACTAGAGCAGCTTGCTCCAAGCCCTGTCCAGCCTGGCCTTGAACACTGCCAGGGATCATCATCATCATCATCATCATCAAATAGTACTAATAATAATAATTAGAAGAGAAAGCAGAAGAAGGGAGAAGAAGAAAAACAAGACGAAGGAAAAGAAAAAGAAGAAAAGAAGAAGAAGAAATGAAGAAGGAGAAGAAAAAGAAGAAGAAGAAGAAAATTAAGGAGAAGAAGAAAGAAAATGAAGGAGAAGAAAAAGAAAATGAAGGAGAAGAAGAAGGAGAAAATGAAGGAGAAGAAGGAGAAGAAGAAGAAGAAGAATAGAAAAGGAAGAAGAAGGAGAAGAAGAAGGAGGAGAAGGAGAAGAAGGAAAAGGAGAAGGAGGAAAAGAAGGAGAAGAAGAAGAAGAAAATGAAGAAGGAGAAAATGAAGGAGAAGAAGGAGAAGAAGGAGAAGAAGGAGAAGAAGGAGAAGGAGAAGAAGGAGAAGAAGGAGAAGGAGAAGAAGGAGAAGAGAAAAGGAAGGAGGAAAAGAAGAAGAATAGAAAAGGAAGCAGAAGGAGAAGAAGGGAGAAGAAGGAGAAAATGAAGGAGAAGAAGAAGAAAATGAAGGAGAAGAAGGAGAAATGAAGAAGAAGAAGAGGAAGAAGAAGAACAAAATGAAGAAGAAGAGGAAGAAGAAGAGAAGAAAAGAAGGAGAAGAAGAAGAAAAGAAGAAGGAGAAAATGAAGAAGAAGGAGGAGGAGAATGCACAGTCATAACAATAACATAATTACTGTTATTAGCACTATTAGTTTCAAAGCAGGGCATGGGTGGGACGGGCTGTTCAGGGACCTCTTTGAAGACCTCCTCCTCAGGGCAGGGTGCTCGATGCCGAAGCTGCTCTGGCCGGTGCTTGAGGTCCCTTTGCCCGCGTCCCAACCCCTTCCCTCCGGTGCAGGGCAGCTGCGGCGGCCCCGGCGACCCCGGCGAATACAACCTGCGCTCGCGCACCGTGGTCTGCGGCACGTGCGGGCAACCGGCCGACAAGGGGGGCAACCAGAACATGGCCACCATGTCCTCGGGCTCGTCCACCTCCAGCGTGACCGTCACCCGCAGCTACCGCAGCATGGGCGACGCCGGCAGCATCGGCCTCGGCGAGACGCTCGTGACCAGGAACTACCTCCTGGGCGACACCAGCCCTCGCCGGCAGGTTGGTGCCCACCAGCACCCTCGTCTCCCAACAGGGCAGCGCCTTCCTCTTCCTCCTCTTTGCTCTTCCTCTTCCTCCGGCCACCTTCGGAATGGGAGGGATCGGGAGGGGTTGTCCGCAGCATCCCCGCATCCCGTGCTTGACCCCCAGGAGCATCCCTCATCCCCATGGCTCTCATTCCACCCATCCCTCACGCACAAGAGCAAGCCACCCTCCTCTAATCCCCCCCAATTCAGGGCTGAGGGGGGGGTGCGTTGCATCCCAAGGGCACTGGGAGGGATCCCACATGGAATTTGCTGCCTCCTTGGCACCGCTTTGGGGCTCACGCGCTGCTGTCCCTCTCTTCCTCGCAGGCTCAGGCTGTGCAGAACTGCAGCATCATGTAACCTCGCGGCACCATTCCTGGGATCCCTGGGCAGGATTTGCTTTCCCAAAGGCAGAGTATTTCGGTGTTTTCTTGTCGGCCCGCCGGGATCCAGCGCCGACGTCGGGATTTTTTTTTTCCTTTTCTAGAGCAGGAATTTTATATATAAACCTATTGGAAACGCTTCCGGATGCTTCCATTTTTGGTGTTTTTTTTTTTTTTTTGTAGAGAAAAAAAAAGTAAAAAAAAAAAATATCTATTTCTATAAAAGCCAAAAACCAAACCGTAAAAAAAAAAGAGCTTTTTCAGCATCCAAATCCTTTTAAAAGCGCAGCCAAAGACAAGCGGGAATCGCGCGTACGGAGCGGAGGCGCGATCCTGCTGTTTGCCAAAGCTTTCTCTGCAGGGCTGGGAGGAGCGAAGCCATTCCCATGGGGCTGAGCAAGAGGCAGCTCTGATGCTGGTGCCTGACGTGGAGCGTTGCCTCGAGCAACTCTTTTTTGGGCTTTTTCCCCCAAATTCCCTGTTTTTCCCCCGTTTCCAGGCAGCATTCCCGTCACTCCGTGTACTGTATTGCCCATCCCAAGCGCCTCTTTGCCGTTGGGTTTCTCTTTTCTAAGCAGCCGAGTTGTGCCTTAGCCAAAGGTGGGAGCCGCTCCGGAGCAGGGAATCCCGCCCGGCGTCGAGGGATTGGATGGAATATGGGAAGTTGAAAGGCCCCGGAGCTGTATCCTGGGACCAGATGGCTTTGGTGGACGGGGAGATGGAGCCCGCTCCTGCAGGACCCACTTGAACCTCCTCTTCGGGGGATGCTGCATCCAGTGGGGTTCGAACCCCGCTTTGTTCTCCAGTGGCAGGAGGCTCAGGAGCCCTTTTCCAGGCAGGATGAGGCCAAGGATGCTTTAGGAAGCATTGAGGAAGGTTTTCCCATTGAGCGAGGGGCAGCTCCCCTCACTGCCAGGCTCCATCCAGCTCTAGACCCCCAGGCCTGGGGGCAGGATGAGGCCCCCTGCTCCGGCGGGATGTGGTGACACCGCGTTATGTATCTGTGCTTGCCAAGCTTCTGTATCCCTGCCTCTGTTTCCTTCTGGAATCAATAGAGCTGATCCCTTCCCATCCTGTGTGCTGTTGTCATTGATGTCCTGGGATGGGGGGGGGGGGGATTGTGGGGGTCCCCCATCTCCAACACTAATGAAGAAGGGATGGAATGTGGGGAGAAGGCTCAGAGATTCCCTTCCCCTGGGCTGCTGGAAGGAGAAATCCCCTTGGATGCGATAGATGGGGAATGGGGGGGATGCAGACCCTGAGTGACCCCAGGACGCAGCTTTGCCCCCCCATGGGGTGCCCCCAGCACCCCACCAAGGGCACCCCTTTCCCTGGGCATTCCCAGCCTGCCCGGGCTGTGCCCAGGCGCTGGAATGAGGCGGGAGGAGCAGTGGGAATGGGAATGGGGGGGGGAGCTCTAAAGCCGGTCCTTAATCGGCTTTAGCGGCCCCGGCGCCGGCAGCCGCGATGTGAGCAGCGCGGACGTGGGCGCAGGCACAGGTAGGTGCCCACCCAATGGGTGTCCCTGTCCCCCCCCCCACATTGGGTGCAAGCAGGGCTGAGGGCAATGGGTGCCAGGGAGGGGGGGGAATGAATGGGGCTGGTGACGGTGACAGCGGGGACCGGGGCCTGGTGGCACTGGGGAAGTCAGTGCCCGTTCGCCAGCCTCAGTGAGCTCCTTGCGCGGCCCCATAGGGACCGTGTACAGCCCATGGGGACCCCACACGTCCCATATAGACCCCACACGTCCCATATAGACCTTGCACATCCCATATAGACCTTGCACGTCCCATATAGACCTTGCACTCCCATATAGACCTTGCACATCCCATATAGACCTTGCACAGCCCATGGAGACCATGTACAGCCCATGGCGACCCCATGCATCCCATACAGACCTTGCGTAGCCCATGGGACTTTGTACAACCCATGGGGACCCCACACATCCCATAGGGACCTTGTACATCCCCATGGGGACCTTGTACAGCCCCACAGGGACCTTGTACAGTCCATGGGGACCCCACACATCCCATATAGACCTTGCACATCCCATCCAGACCTTGCACAGCCCCATGGGAACCTTGAACAGCCCCATGGGGACCTTGCACAGCCTATGGGGACCCCACACATCCCATACAGACCTTGCACAGCCCCATAGGGACCTTGCACGTCCCATACAGACCTTGCACATCCCCATACAGACCTTGCACAGCCCCACTGGCCCCTTGCCACGCCCCATACAGACCTTGCACATCCCATATAGACCTTGCACATCCCATACAGACCTGCACGACCCATGGGACCTTGCACAGCCTATGGGGACCCCACACATCCCATACAGACCTTGCACAGCCCCACTGGCCCCTTGCACGCCCCATGCACAGCCCATGTACGGCCCATGGCTCCTCACCCGGCCCACGAGGACCACGACACACAGCACTTAGGGGTCTCCAACTCCGGGCTCCCCCCATGGTGGGTACCAGGATGGAAACGGGCCCGGGTCTCTGCAGGGAGAGCCTTGGGCAGCCGTGGGGCGGGATGGAGCCAGGGATGCTCGGCACATCTGGCGCTGGGGGGGGGGGGGCAGCAGCCCCATAGCGGCCCCCTCCAGGCCCCTGCATGCCCGGGGGGATTAAGGTCAGGTCTCCCCGCTAAATCCCAAGGGTGCTTTAGGATGGGAGCTTGCGCCCGCTGCCACCCGCCCTAAGGTTGCACCCAAGGTGCTGCTTGTGATGGGGCACCCATAGGGGGACCGATGGGGGGGGGGGGGGAAAGGGGGGGACCGCGGCTCCAATGCTTGGGGTTGGGAAGGGGCCGGGGCAGCTCCGCATCCCCACGGCTTTGGTTAAGCCTCCGAGGCACGAGGCACAAGCTCCTTATGGATCCCAAGCAAGGCTCCGAGGGCTGGGAAGTGGGGAGCACCAAGGGGGAAGGGGGGGGGGGGGAAAGGGGCTCCTGGATGGGGCTCCATCCAGACCTGATGCTTTCGGGGTGCTCGTGCCCCCCAGCAGGTACCTCCCTGGGGCTCCTCGTGCGTGGGGATAAGGGGATCTCATAGGGATGCGCAGGGAGGAAGTGGCGGAGGCAGGATCCCGTTTTAGGGCTCTGGGAAGGGGAAGTGGGATCAGGGCAGAGTTCCCCTCATGGGAAGTGGCACTGAGCAAAGTGGGGTGCTGGGGGGGGGGGTCAGGATGGGGCCCTGCTGGTGGGCCATGAACCCCCTCTGGGGATCTCTCCCCTCCCCAAACCAGCATGGTTGGTCTGAGGGTGGGGATGTGGGTCTGGGGATGTGGGTCTAGGGATGTGGTGTGGATTGGGGGGTGCAGGGATGGGATTCAGGGATGCAGCGTGGATAGGGGGTTACAAGGATGGGGATGCAGGGATGCAGCATGGATAAGAGAGTTCAGGGATGGGGTTCAGGGATGCAGTGTGGATAGGGGGGTACAAGGATGGGGATGCGGATGCAGCATGGATGGGGGGTACAAGGATGGGGATGCAGGATGCAGCGTGGATAAGAGAGTTCAGGGATGGGGTTCAGGAATGCAGTGTGGAATAGGGGGGTACAAGGATGGGGATGCAGGGATGCAGCGTGGATGGGGGGGTACCAAGGGGTGGGAATGCAGGGATCCAGCATGGATGGGGGGGTACAAGGATGGGGATGCAGGGATGGC